>NC_045556.1:31169105-31456180 GCF_009769535.1 Thamnophis elegans
CCCCCTGCTGAAGCAGGAGAACTAACACCCTGTCAGATGACAGACTGTCTAATCTTTTCTTTAAAACATCCAGTGATGGATGTCCACGATTTCTGGTGGCAAGCTGTTCCCCGTTAATTGTCCTCACTGTTAGTCTCTTCTTAAAACCTCCGGAGTTGAATGTTTCGCTCTTCTTGGAAACTTGTCGGTCATGAAGAAATGGGTGAGATTCAGCAAGGAAAGAGCTTTATCTCCTTCTGCCCTCCCACCTCCTTCTTTAATTCAGCCTCCAAAAGGAGAAAAGAAATGGAACATTGTGAAGAATAAAAGGTATAGGTATTCATGAATTCCCTGCTTGGGAGATTAAGCGTAATCAACATCCACATGCAGCAAATGAAATTGCAATTCATTGGGATTTAAACCCCCCTTTTTATTTTTAAAAAACCCAGAGTTCTCCAAATCCTTGGTGTGTGGATAAGATGTCAGCTTGGTTTCTGTGCTCTTTTCTGTATAAAAGAAAGTAAGTAAGAAATACATTGGTAATTTCTCACTTTCTTCCAGCCTGCCCTGTGTTTTATGAGTGAAATGGATCATGCCGATAATGTGCCTACAGAGATGGTTACTACAGGTAAGGTAAAGTAAAGGTTCCCCTGCGCATATGTGCTAGTCATTCCCGACTCTAGGGGGGCTGCTCATCTCTGTTTCAAAGCCGAAGAGCCAGCGCTGTCCGAAGATGTCTCCGTGGTCATGTGGCCGGCATGACTCACACACACAGGCGCACAGAATGCTGTTTCCCTTCCCATCAAAGGTTGGTTCCTGTTTTTCTACTTGCATTTTTCGAACTGCTAGGTTGGCAGAAGCTGGGACAAGTCACCGGAGCTCACTCCGTTATGCGGTGCTCAGGATTCGAACCGCTGAATGTCCGACCTTTTCTGATCGACAAGCTCAGCATCTTAGCCACTGACCACCAGGTCTCTTAAATGACTACAGGGAGTTTCCCGACTTGCAATCTTTCATTGAGGAACCATTTGAAGTTCTGACGGCACTGGGAAAAAAGTGATTTATCACCGTTTTCCACATTTGCGACCATTGCAGTGGTCACGTGATCAAAATCTGGACTCTTGGCAACTGGCATGTACTTCTGACGTTGCAGTGTCCCAGGGGTCATGTGGTCTTTTTCTGCAATGTTCTGACAAGCCAAGGCAATGGGAAGCCGGATTCGCTTAACGTAGCTGGACAACTGGAATGATTCACTTAACAACCGTGGTGAATTTTTTTAAAAATGCGGCTAAGACTCACTTAGCAACTGTCTCGCTTAGAAATTTCAGGGCTCAGTTGTAAGTTGAGGACTGCATGAATGATAGAAGGAACGGGGAAACTACTCATATGGAATCAACAATGAATATACAGCGGAAGTTCCAAGAATTTTAAAAGCTTTGACCTCAGTATGGAAACTTTATTACATGAGCATCGAATTCAGGAAGCCTTTTGGAGGTGCTTATAATAGAGTCCCTAATTGTCATTCCCCCACCATTGGTTGCGTCCAAAAGTTATGGCTTCCTTTAATCAGAGAGTAGATATATTTAATATGAGAGACACACAGAGAGAATGGGAAAGAAAAGGGAGAGAAAAGGAGAGGGAAGAAAGAAATGGAGAGAGAAAGAGAAGAGAAGAAAAATAGGAGAGGGAGAAAGAGAGAGGAGAAGGAAAGAGAAAGCAGAAAGGGAGAAAGAGCAAAAAGAAAGAAAAGGAGAAAAGAGAGAGAAAGGGAGAGAAGGGGAGAGAGGAGAGAAAGAAATGGAGAGAGAAAGATAGTGGGAGAGAGGAGAGAAAGGGAGAAGAGAGAAAAGAGAAGAGAGAAAGGGAGAAAAATGAGAAAGAGGAAGAGAGAAAGAGAGAGAAAGGAGAGAGAGAAAGAGAGAGGGGAAGAAAGAAAGGAAAGAGAGAAAAAGAAGAGTAAGGGAGAGAGTGGGAAGAGAGAGAGAAAAGGGAGAGAGGAGAAAGAGGGAGAAAGATAGGAGGGAGAGAAAGAGAGGGGTAGAGAGAAAAGAGAGAGAAAAGGAGAGAAAAGAAAAGGGAAAGAGGAGAGAGAAAGAGAAAAAGGAGAAAGAGAGAAAGGGTGGAGGAAAGGGAAAGGGAGGGAGAAGAAGAAAGGGATAAAGAGAAAGTGGGAGAGAGGGAGAGAAAGAGGAGAGAGAGAAAAAAGAGAAGAGAGAGAGAATAGGAAAGGGAGAGAGAAAGGGAAAAAGGAGAGAGGGAGAAAGAAAGAAAGGGAGAGAGAGAGAAAAGAGAGAGAGAAAGAGGAGAGAAGGAGAGAGAGAATGTCATTCCAAGAATTATTACAATCTCAACAATTGCAATGCACTGCAAGCACCCATTCCTCAATGCCTGCTTCCCCAAGTTTGCCTTGTTAATTGACATCTCATTAAAGATCATTAAGAAGCCGAAAACGAGATGACACACTCACATATGCAGTGCACAAGATAAGCTGGGACATTGAAAGGGGGGGGGAAGGCATGGCGTTTTTGGTAATGAAAACCCAGCAGAATTAAATGTGGACTGCTAAGTGATGAAATAATTAAGGAACCTGAAGAGGCATATGTAAATGCATTCGTGGCAGGCAGATAGGTATTTACATATCTATATAGCCATTCATCAATAAATACGCAGGCAGTTGCATTAAAGGTAGATTCCTAGGAGGACGCTAACATGATCCATCTGAAGCAATAGATGTGGCACCTTGAAGAAAAGAAGAGAGGATGAGGAGAAGAGCAGAAAGGGAGGGAAAGAGAAGAGAGAATGGAGTGGAAAGCAGATTGAGAGAAGGAAGAGAGAGATGAGAAGAAGAAAAGGAGGGAGGGAGGAAGGAAAGAAGAGGAAGGAGAGGAGGGAGGGAAAGGGAAGAGGAATGAAAAGAGAGAGAAGGAGTGGAAAGAGGGGTGAGAAGGAAGAGAAAGAAGAAGAAAAGGAGGGAGAGAAGGAAAGAAAGAGAAGAAAAGAAGAGAAGATGAGGAGAGGAGGAGAGGAGAGGAGAAGAAGAGAGGAAAAGATAAGGAGTGGAGGGGAGAAAAGAGGGGGTGAGAAGGAAGGAAGAGAGAAGAGAAGAAAAGGAGGAAGAAGGGAAGAAAAGAGAAGAGAAGAGAAGGCATGGAAAGAGAGGGAAAGAAGGAGGAAGGAGAGAAAGAAGAAGAAAGGAGGAAGGAAAGAAAGAAGAGGAAGAAGAGAAGGCGTGGAAAAGAGAGGGAATGAAGGAAGGAAGGAAAGAAAGAGAAGAAGGGAAGGGAAAAGAAATGAAATCTTGGACTATTTTCCTTGTCCAAATAACTCTGGACCATGGATGATCATGCTGATCCTTGACCAGAAGGTGGAAAACTCCTCCTCCTAAAATGTATGTTTACCTTAATAAAGCGGAAATTGTTGCTTATAAATAAAGGATACCGCTTCTTCGCTTCCTTTTCAATAGCTACCTGTGTGGAAGCAAAATTGGAAAATACTGGCTGCGATCACACATGGACAAAATAATAAGTACTTTTTGTCCTTTCCCCCACTCGGCAGTTACTAACCACCGCACAAAAAGAAAATGGAAAATCCAGCTAGATTACGAGATGAATAAAGTTGATTAGAAACCATTACAACTCCCTAGAAAGGGATAAATCTATTCTTTTTTCCTTCCTAATACTTATTTTTTAAGTCAATTTTACGGAGTGAACAAGGAGTTTTTAAAGTTTAGGGCTTCCGATCTTTCTTGAAGAGACCACCTAAATGCTGTTCTCCTCCTTGAGCTTCAAAACCTGGAAAATTGGTTGGTTTTTGGTGGACCGTTCAGAGATCTCTGGAAGTTCTTTCTTTGAGCGGGAGATTTAACCGGATAACAGAACAACCGAGTTGGAAGACCTCGGCGGTCTTCTAGTCCAACCCCTACTCAAGCAAGAACCCTATATCATTTTAGACAATGGTTGTCCAAATTCTTCTTAAAACTTCCAGTGAAGGAGCATCAGCTACTTCTGAAGGCAAATTGGTCCACTGGTTGATTGTCCTCACTGTTTAGGAAGTTTTCCTTAATTCCAGGTTGCTTCTCCCCTTGATTAGTTTCCATCCATTGCTTCTTTTCTACACTCAGGTGTTTTGGAGAATAAGTTGACTCCCTCTTCTTTGGGGCAGCCCCTGAGATATTGGAACACTGCTATCATGTCTCCCTTAGTTGTTGTTGTTGTTGTTGTTTTCTTCTTCTTCTTCTTCTTTTCTTCTTCTTCTTCTTCTTTCTTCTCTTCTTCTTCTTCTTCTTTCTCTTCTTCTTCTTCTTTTCTTCCTCCTCCTCCCCCTCCTCCTCCTCCTCCTCCCCTCCTCCTCCTCCTCCTTCTCAGTAGAACTTTCCCTGTGTGCAGCACAAGAAAACTCAATATGGGTTCCCTAACCGATTCCCAGACATTCTACAGTATCCAAACTGAATAATGATAGAATAACAGGGTTGGAAGGGACCTTGCAGGCCATCTAGTAACCCCCACCCAAACAGGAGACCCTACAACATTTCTGACAGATGGCAGTGCAGTCTCTTCTTGGAAGCCTCCAGGGATGAAGCTCCCACAACTTCTGAAGGCAACTTCTGTTCCATGGGTTGATTGTTCTCACTTTCAGAATATTTCTCCTTATTTCCAGGTTGAATCTCTCCTTGATCCATTTTCATCCATTATTCCTTGTCTGGTCTTTAGGTGCTTTGGAAAATAGCTTGATTCCCTCCTCTCTGTGGCAGCCCCTCAAATATTGAAGCTGCTATGCTGCCTCCCCTGGTTCTTCTCTTCCCTAGACTAGCCATGCCCAGTTCCTGCTATTGTTCTTCATATGTTTTAGTCTCTAGTCCCCTCATCATCCTGGTTGCTTTTCTCTGCGCTCAATATCCTTTACAAATTAACAATTAAGAGTTGGAAGGGACCTTGTAGGTCATCTAGTCCACACCCCCCCCCCCCAAGCTGAAGACCCTACACCATTTCTGACAGATGGCATCCAGTCTCTTCTTGGAAGCCTCCAGGATGAAGCTCCCACAACTTCTGAAGGCAACTTCTGTTTCATGGTTGATTGTTCTCACTGTCAGAAAGATTTCGCTTTATTTCCAGGTTGAATCTCTCCTTGATCAGTTTCCATCCATTATTTCTTGTCTTTAGGTGCCTTGGAAAATAGCTTGACCCCCTCCTCTCTGTGGCAGCCCCTCAAATTGGAAGATGCTATCCTGTCTCCCCTGGTCCTTCTCTTCCCTCGACTAGCCATGCCCAGTGCCTGCAACTGTTCTTCATATGTTTGAGCCTCCAGTCCCCTCATCATCCTGGTTGCTCTTCTCTGCACTCTTTCTAGAGTCCCACATCTTCTTTTATTGTGTGGTGACCAAAACTGGATGCAGTATCCTAGTGTGGTCTTACTAAGGCTTTATGGAGTGGTCTTAGTACCTCACATGTGTGAGGCCTCAAAGCCCCATGTAACAGATGGTTTCCAGCCTGACACATGGGATCTTGATTGAATCCCTCTGGAGAGATCTCTTTGCAGATTTAACACCTCAGATCTCACTACACTTTCCATGGGGTGGGAGGAAAGAGTGGCCATTGGAGGCAAGGGGGGGGACATGACTACAGCCAAGCTGGATTTATTGGTGGCAAACACTCTGGGTGTTTATGATGCAAAAATTCATTTTAGCCAAAGCTAGGTTAAACATACAAAGAATGGTTGCAGGAACTGGGTAGATCTAATTTAATGAAAAGAAGGACTAGGGGAGATATGATAGAAGTCTTCCAATAACTCAGGGCTTGCCCCAAAGAAGAGGAGTCAAGCTATTCTCCAAAGCACCTGAGGGTAGAACATGAAGCAATGGGTGGAAACTAATCGAGGAGAGGAGCAACTTAGAACTAAGGAGAAATTTCCTGACAGTGAGAACATCAACCAGTGGAACAACTTGCCTCCAGAAGTTGTGAATGCTCCAACACTGGAGGTTTTTGAGATTGGACAACCATTCGCCTGTAATAGTATAGGGTTTCCTGTCTAGGCAGGGGGTTGGACTAGAAGATCTCTAAGGTCCCTTCCAACTATTCTATCTATTCTAATTCTATTCCATATTCCATTCCATTCCTTCCATTCTAATCTAGTTTGTTCTTCTCCTGCAGCAATCCAAGTTAGTAGCAAACATAGTTTACAATACCGAACACCGTGTTGTCTTCCCAGTCTGTTGAAGGAGTGATTTAATTGTCCTACATTAGCAGATCAGCACTTCCAGTGGCCTCGTTTTGATCTTACTTTTTCACTCACTCAAAAGGAACGAGCCATCATCGTCTCTGAAGTGCGCGGAGAAGTTCTTTGCCAGAGAGTTTATTCATCTCCCTCATTTATTTTCAAATACTGATGATGTTTGCTTGTTTATTCTTGTTCTTTCTTTCCCCCATAAGTTGAAAGCTGCCTTTCTTACGATCTCTGATTAGTTCCACATCTTTTTTTTTCCAGTCTTGTACTTTTATCCGTACCTTCTCCGTCATAAAACAACATGGATGGAAGGGCTTGGGCAATTTTTTTGAAATTATTATTAGGAGTATTGTTAAAAGCCTTATGAAGTTTAAAACCCTACTGACACTCTCTCCCTCCCTCTCTCCCTCCCTCCCTCCCTCCCTTCCTCAATGTCATCACCTTTGAGATGACAATTTAGAAGTCTTTTGAATTGCAAGTGGCAGGTTAGGAAAACAACGGGAAAATCAAAAGCAGTATATCTTTGTATATCCTCTGTATATCTATCTATCTATCTATCTATCTATCTATCTATCTATCTATCTATCTATCTACCTACCTACCTACCTACCTACCTACCTACCTACCTACCTCTGTCTGTCTTCTGTCTGTCTAGCATACCTATCTATCTATCTATCTATCTATCTATCTATCTATCTCTATCTATCTATCTATCTATCATTTATCTAATCTATCTATCATCTATCATCTGTCTATCTGTCTATCTGTCTATCTGTCTATCTATCTATCTATCTATCTATCTATCTATCTATCTATCTATCATCTATCTATCTATCTATCTATCTATCTATCTATCTATCTACCTACCTACCTACCTACCTACCTACCTACCTACCTCTTTATCTCTCTCTCTCTCTCTCTCTCTCTCTCTCTCTCTATCTATCTATCTATCTATCTATCTATCTATCTATCATTATATAATCTATCTATCATCTATCTGTCTATCTGTCTATGTCTATCTGTCTATCTGTCTATCTGTCTTCTATCTATCTCTATCTCTATCTATCTATCTCTATCTATCTATCTATCTATCTCTATCTATCTATTCTATCTATCATCTATCTATCTATCATCTATCAACTATATAATCTATCATCTGTATCTATCTATCTATCTATCTATCTATCTATCTATCTACTATCTATCTATCTATCTATCTATCTATCTACTTCTCATCTATCTATCTATAATCTGTATCTATCTATCTTTCATATCTATCTATAAATCTATCTATCATCTATTATAAATCATATATATCTCTGTCTATTTGTCTGTCTGTCTATCTATCTATATCATCTATCTGTATCTATTTGCACTCTGTCTGTCCATCCATCCATACATCTATCCATCCAATCTCTCTCTCTCTCTCTCTCTCTCTCCTCTCTCTCTATGTTTCTTTTAAATATATCTGTTTTTCTACTTCACAGGAGGAAGTATATTTTTCTTCTTTGATATATTTTTATTGTACAATTTTCTTGGTTATGTACACAATTTCTAATTCACAATAAGAGTATACTGTCTGGGTACAACCTCTACAATCTCTATTGAATACAGATAGTAAAATCCTATACACACAATTAGTTGTAACTATTGTTCTCAATACTACTCATCTTCATCTCACTTATCCTTGTTGAAAAGAGGAAGTAAGTTTTTCTTCTGAGTGCAAAAGAAATTCCTTGCGCCAGTGTTTCTTCTTAACACTGCAAAGTTTAGAGAAATTTAAAACTTGGAAGATAATTGTCCACCAATACCCAGGTGAACAGGGAAGCAGTAATTAGGTCACCCTCAAATGTGAAACAAACCCTTTTCTTCCCCATCTTCTTGTTCGGCACTCTAAATCTGGCAATCCTAACACCGAAAATAGTTATTACTCAAAGAACCGGGGAGACTGGCTGTGATACAGATAGGAAAGGTGGCCTTTGTTTTTTTTTTTAAAAGACTCACATTTGCTAGCAAATTCAAATGTTAAAAAAAAGAAAAGAAAAAAAAAAAGAAAAGAGGAGCCTTGGTCTTTCTTTGGTCTAATTGGATTCACAAAGGAGCTTCATGACAGCCTCCTGTCCCATTCTTAGCACAAGGGAGAAGTGCATTTTTAGAAACCGAGAGGAAAAAAAAAGAATTCAAATTGGAACTGGGGAGATAGAAGGTGCTACGTAAAAGCATCGGAGCAAGTAATAGAAGTTACTATGTTTTTCAGAGTATAAGATGCACCTAGCTTTGGGGAGGGAAAACGGGAGGGGGGAATCTGCCTCTACCTCTGAGCAATTTGCCTCCTTGCAGCAAACATGCAAACATCCTGTTTCAGTTTTCAGTTTAGCCTCATTACCACAAGAAAAAAAATCTCCCTCTGCCTCCAGAAATTTGCCTCCTTGCAGCAAACAGCCTGTTTCAGTTTCAGTTTAGCCTGATTAACACAAGGAAAAAAAAGTCTGCCCCTGCCTCCAGCAATTTGCCTCCTTGCAACAAACAGCAAACAGCCTGTTTCAGTTTCAGTTTAGCCTGATTAACACAGGAAAAATAATCTGCCTCTGCCTCCCAGCAATTTGCCTCCTTGCAGCAAACAGTGTGTTTCAGTTTCAGCACAGCTTGGATTAGCACAAGCGGCTGATTGTCGGTTGGATCGGCCTCCCAACCATCAGCTGTTCAGGCTGCAGGGATTGCCATTGCCTATTGCCGCCTCCATGTTTACTGCAGGAGGCAAATTGCTGGGAGGCCTTTTGGGTGGGTGGGACTACATTCGGTGTATGAGATGCATTCAAATTTTCACCCTCTTTTAGGTGGGGGAGAAAGTGTGTCTTACACTCCGAAAAATACGGTAGCTCAAGAGGCAAGCTAATATATGTCTGAATGGAAATGGAGCAAAGAGGAAGGAGAAGTTTCGGGTTTGCATAAGGAAGCAGTACACAGCTTTTCTGTTTCAAATCCTTTGATTCTGAATCTTCATTAAATGTACTCTCCCACCTCTTCATCAATGATTGGGGAACTCATCAAATTTGCAGGACGACACCACGTTGGCAGGAATAGTCAACACTCCAGAAGATAGGCTCAAGGTACAGAAGAAACTTTTGTCTGTCTGTCTGTTTGTCTGTTTGTCTGTCTGCCTGCCTGCCTGCCTGCCTGCCTGCCTGCCTGCCTGCCTGCCTGCCTACCTACCTACCTACCTACCTACCTATCTATTATTTTATTTAGTTTTTCAAACATGTACAAGATAACAGGTATCAGTATAAACATGGATTAGGATTAGGATTAGGATTTATTTCATTTATATGCCGCCCTTTTCTCCGAAGGGGACTCAGGGCAGCTCACAACTCAGTCAAGGGAAAGGAGGTACAAACAGGGGATAAAAAAGACAAACAAACAATACAGAATTTAAAACACACAACAACCATACCATTCGAGAAGGGGGGGCAGAAGCTCTTTAGCCCCAGGCCTGCCGGAATAGCCAGGTTTTAAGGGCTTTGCGAAAGGCCTGGAGGGTGGTGAGGGTTCGAATCTCCATGGGGAGTTCATTCCAGAGGGCCGGAGCAGCCACAGAGAAGGCTCTCCTCCGGGTAGTCGCCAGTCGGCAATGGCCGGTGGATGGAATTCGGAGGAGGCCTAATCTGTGGGATCTGATCGGTCTATTGGAGGTGATTGGCAGCAGGCGGTCTCTCAAGTACCCAGGTCCAATACCATGAAGGGCTTTATAAGTGATGACTAGCGCCTTGAAGCGTATCCGAAGACCAATAGGCAGCCAGTGCAGCTCGCGGAGGATAGGTGTTACGTGGGTGAACCGAGGTGCACCCACGATCACTCGCGCGGCTGCATTCTGGACAAGCTGAAGTCTCCGAATGCTCTTCAAGGGCAGCCCCATGTAGAGCATGGACATGAACAAAGGAAATGAGTACAAATAAATGGGGATAGTAGGAGAGGGATGATGCGCTTATGCATGACCCCTTTATGGATCTCATAGGAATGGGGTGAGGTCCATGGTAGACAGTTTAAGATTGAAGCTTAGTTGTGGTTTGAGGATGTAACAACGGAGTCAGGTAGAGCATTCCAGGCGTTGACCACTCTGTGGCTGAAGTCGTATTTTCTGCAATCGAGTTTGGAGCAGATGACCTTGAGTTTGTATCTATTGTTTGCCCGAGTATTATTGAGGTTGAAGCTGAATAAGTTGTTGACAGGTAGGACATTTTAGCAGACAATTTTATGTACTATGCTTAGGTCAGAGTATAGGTAGCATAGTTCAAGTTTGTCGAAACCCAAAATTTCGAGCCTGGTGGCATAAGGGATTCTATTGTGAGCAGAGGAGCGGAGGACTCTTCTCGTGAAATACTTCTGGACCTGCTCAATTGTATTAATGTCCGATATGCAGGGTGGATTCCAGGCAGACGAGCTGTATTCAAGGATTGGTCTGGCAAAGGCTTTGTATGCCCTAGTTATCAGTACAACGTTACCAGTACAATGTTATCTTGACAGACTTGAACATTGGGCCCCTATCTAAAAAAATGAAATTCAAGGGTGAAAAGAGTAAGGCTCAACATTTAGGCAAGAAAAACCAAATGCACAGGTACAGTATAGGTGGTACCTTGCTCAATAGTAGTAACTGTGGGAGGGATCTTGGAGTCCTAGTGGACAACCATTTAAATAGGAGCCAGCCGTGTGCAGCAGCTGCCAAAAAAGCCAACACAATTCTAGGCTGCATCAACAGAGGGAGAGAATCAAGATCACGTGAAGGGTTGATACCACTTTATAAGGCCTTGGTGAGGCCACACTTGGAATACGGCATCCAGTTTTGGTCGCCACGATGTAAAAAAGATGTTGAGACTCTGGAAAGAGTGCAGAGAAGAGCAACAAAGAGGATTAGGGGACTGGAGGCTAAAATATAAAAAGAACTGTTGCAGGAACTGGGTATGTCTAGTTTAATGAAAAGAAGGACTAAGGGAGACATGATAGCAGTCTTCCAATATCCAGTATTCCAGCAACAAAGAAGAGGGAGTCAAAGTATTCTCCAAAGCACGCAAAGAAAATTCCTTTATTTTAATTTGGTGTTGATATTTTTTTTAACTTTCTTCAGGACTAAAAGCCCAAGAGAGGTTTAGCTGGAGAAGATTAGTGAAAAATGATGTAAAAGATACCCTATTAACGGACATCAGCGGCAGGGATAATTCGATTACAGGCAGCTTACTGAGAAATACAATTTCCATACGAGGAATCTATGACAACAGTCTTGGGGAAAATACATTAGAGTGGAACCATTTGATTCGTAGCAACAAAGGAGGAAGAATGGATTACAAGAAGGGTGAAAAAAACAGCTTCCTAAAACAAATACGCTGTGCAAATATCTACATAAACAACAAGCAGCTTTCAGTGGGTAATGTTTTTCTAACTACAGAAAGAAAATCAGGTTGTGAAACAGCTTCATCCATCTCTATCGGGAGTCAGCACCGCACGGGAGTATTTCTAGACGTGATTAAGTGATAGTTATTTTTTATTTTTTTTTGCTTTAAGCCAGGAGAAGAGTGAAGAATTTACATGTTTACAATTCCAAAATGTTCATAGCTTAATGTGATAGAAAGATCCGGGGGAAATGAGAGTTTATTTAGAGTTTGCTAAAGGGGGAGTTCAGTAAGGCCATACCTGGAATACGGCATCCAGTTTTGGTCACCACATTACCAAAAAGATGTTGAGACCTTGGAAAAAGTGCAAAGAAGAGCAATTAAGACGATTAAAGGCCTGGAGGCTAAAACATATGATGGATGGTTGCAGGATTTGGGTTTGACTAATCTAGAGAAAAGAAGGACTAGGAGGGGACATGATAGCAGGATTCCAATATTTGAGGGGCTGCCCCAAAGAGTAGGGGGTCAACTTATTTTCCAAAGCACCAGAGTGCAAGACAAGAAGCCATGGATGGAAACTAATCAAGGAGAGAAGCAACCTGGGATTGAGGAGAGACTTCTGAACAGTGAGGAAAATTAACCAACTTGCCTCCGGAAGCTGTCGTTGCTCCATCACTGGAGGTTTTTAAGAAGAGACTGGACAGCCACATGTCTGAATTGATATAGGGTCTCCTGCTTGAGCAGTGGGTTGGACTAGAAGACCTCCAAAGTCCCTTCCAGCTCTCTTCTGGCTTAATGACTTAATGAGAGAAAATAGAACTGTGCATTCAACCTCAGATGGAAAAACATGTGGATTTGAATCTCATCGGATGTTTCTGGAGGTCCCAGCACAATTGGGCTTCACCGTTTTAATGCTCCAAGCACAACAGGTCTTAAAAGGTAAAAGCAAAGGATCCCCTTGCCCATATTGTATGTACTAGTCGTTCTCAACTCTAGGGGGCGATGCTCATCTCTGTTTCAAAGCTGAAGAGCCAGCACTATCCGAAGACATCTCCGTGGTCATGTGGCCGGCATGACTTGATGCCGAAGGCGCACGGAACGCTGTTCCCTTCCCACCAAAGGGGGCTCCTATTTTTCTACTTGCATTTCTTAGCCACTGAGCCAAGCCTTTACCTCTGTTGAAAACTCCGAATTTTTCTCTCTCTTGTTAGACAAAGGTGTCAGCATGTCACCAGTGAAAGTGATAGACTGGGGGATGTTATTATATTTTTGGAGCTAAGAAGAACAACTACCAAGCTTTGGAGAAAAGAGGATTTTTTCCTGTTCCAATTAATGTCTCACGGCACACCTTTCATACCTATAATCATAATTCACATTTAGAAGTCTGCCCAGCTGAGCATCGATTCAACCTTCAAATGGATCAGCATCCATAACTGGGATCACCCAAAAGAACTGCTGAAATAGACAGACAGACGGATAGATATGTTCTTGGGGCAAATAATTCATGAACTTGCTAAGGTTGATAAAGGTGGCTCAGTGGCTAAGACACTGTGTTTGTCGATCAGAAAGGTTGGCAGTTCGAATCCCTAGCGCCGCGTAACAGAGGGAGCTCCCATGACTCGTCCCAGCTTCTGCCAACCGAGCAGTTCGAAAGCAGGTAAAAAATGCAAGTAGAAAAATAGGAACCACCTTTGGTGGGAAGGGAACAGCGTTCCATGCGCCTTCAGCGTTGAGTCATGTCGGCCACATGACCACGGAGACGTCTTCGGACAGCGCTGGCTCTTCGGCTTTGGAACAGAGATGAACACCGCCCCCTAGAGTCGGGAATGGCTAGCACATATGTACGAGGGAAACCTTTACCTCTTTTGATAAGAATGGCTTTCAAAATTCAGATCTCAATGCCGTCTTAATTACTTTAACTCCCCTGAGACTTTTACAAGAGACAAATTGCAAATCACATAGCAAAGCTTGGCTTATTTTGAGCAATGTTCGTTTATATGTCAAGCATTAAGAAGAGGGAAAGAGAGAGAGGGGGGGGAGAGAGGGAGAGAGAGAGGGGAGGGCATCTGAACGCTCAGCTTTGGTGCATCACACAACAGTGGGATTTTTTAACAATAGGAGACAACTTCGCGCATGCCACAGTACCTAGTCACAACGGAGCAATTAAAGGCAATTACAGTGTGCTTTATATTATAGGACAAACGCCTGGCAACATTAAAGACTCAGAAAATCTCTCATGAACGCTCTAATAATGTATTAATGTATTAATTCCTTTAATCCTGTCAAACTTCCACAGTATTACTGTTTTTGAAAGAAAGAAAGAAGAAGAAAAGACGAATAAGAAAAAGCGAAAGAGGGAGCACCGTGTTATTAATAGCAGTTAGCTTGGTCTTAATTGTATTTTTTAAATTTGCGGGAGGGGAGGGGGGTTGTTATGTCAGAATTAGATTAAGATATTTGTCTTTCCTGGCTGAGACAAAAAGACTAACAAGAGGAAAAAGAAAGAAAGAAAGAAAGAAAGCAGCCTCTTTACAATGTTTTGATTTGTTCCCTTCTCTTTGCTTTCTCCGAGCTCTTTAATGGAGAGTTTTTAGTGTTATTTCATCTTGTTACGCAGATTATGCCTGCCCTTCTGACTGTTAGCAAAATGTAGATAGGCTCAAATCTTGGAATGTGGTTGTAAAGCTTTAATTCTCCTTTAATTGTCCTCCTAAATGGAATCCGGTCTAAGCCTTCTCCTCTTCAGTGTTGCTTTAAAAAGGATGCTCAACTTTTCAAGTCCCCGAGTTATTGTTTTAAATGCTAAATTTGGATCATGGGCACATGGCTGGCTGGCAGATGCTTTGCAAATTAGGCTTCCTCCTTCCCTCCCTTCCCCCCTTTCTCTGCCTAACTTTTCGTTGAATTATTGATCTTCATCCAGCGTGGAATTTGTCTTCATTAGACTTATGCCTCTCTGTTGCTGGTATTAATATGAAATTGGGGGGAGGCCCAATTGATCCGTTGCTGCTGGAATGCGGTGGGGTGGGCCTTTATCGGGGCTCCCTGGAGCTGGGCTCTCCTTTGCCAAATGCCCCAAAAATGGAAATGAGATTTCAGAAAGACGAAATCAGAGATTAGATGAGAGGTTATTACGAGTCCCACTTTGCGTGCTTCGTCCCAAATTAAATTGCAACAGGGAGGGTGGAGGGAGGAATTGAGAAATCAGCTCAAAATATCAATCCCTTGGTCATTCCGTTGATGTGGATTTCGGCAGTTTAAAACATTAAAAAATTATTACTTTTAGCGCCAGGGCACTAAATTTAATGTTATGGCAGCCATTCCATCAGATAGCAAAAGAGGAGAAGGCCAATCCAATAACTGAAATGCATTAATATTTGGCCATAACTGTAGCATTCCATCAAAAAATCCTGAATGGTTGCCATTAGTACAAGCCTTGATGAGAAAGGTCAGTTGAACAACTGGTGTCTAAATATGCTTTTATTAAAAAAAACCTTTTATATTATCCATAAGGTAAAGGTTCCAGTTGCACATATGTGCTAGTTGTTCCCGACTCTGGGGGGCAGTGCTTATCTCCGTTTCAAAGCCAAAGAGCCAGCACTGTCCAAAGACGTCTCCGTGGTCATGTGGCCAGCATAACTCAACGCCGAAGGCGCACGGAACGCTGTTCCCTTCCCACCAAAGGTGGTTCCTATTTTTCTACTTGCATTTTTAAAACGTGCTTTCGAAATGCTAGGTTGGCAGAAGCTGGGACTAGTGACGGGAGCTCACTCCGTTACGCAGCCCTAGGGATTCGAACCGCCAAACTGCCGACCTTTCTGATCGACCAGCGCGGCATCTTAGCCACTAAGCCCTAATATTATCCATAGCTTTATGTATAGGGGCGGGGGGGGGGGGGAATGCTAGGGAACGATTGTCATAATTGCAAACTTTATAAATCGTTCTGCAATTCTTTGAGGGGGAGGAGGGAGGAGATTAATTAAAAAAAACACTTGCATAAGAACACTATAAATCATTTAAAACTATATGAGGCACAACCCGAAGGTGAGATTGCTATATATTTGGACGTTGAAATCCTGGAGAGAAGGCAGAATAAAAAGCGAAAGGAGAGGAGAATGACGACAATAACAACTCGGTACCAAATCAGAAACTTGGCATATGGCATGTATTTTGAGAACTTGCGTTTGCTGCTAATTTTGAACATCTCGACTTCAACTCTTCCCCTCTCGGTTTACAATATCCACCTATGTTCCCTCCTGCTTCTCCATCTAATTCTCTGCTCCTGTCCTCTTGCCGATGACAAGTGATCAAAATCCAGATTTGTACCTGAATGGGTATGGATGTGGCCGGAAAGGAGAGGGACCAATTGCTATCCTGATGTGGTTGAATCTAAGTTAATTGATCCGTTCAACTTGTCTCCCTCTCGCTCTATCTTTTTATTCACTCAACTTGTCTCTTGCCTGCCTGCCCTCTATCTATCTATCTATCTATCTATCTATCTATCTATCTATCTATCTATCTATCTATCTATCTATCTATCTATCTATCTATCTATCTATCTATCCATCTATCTATCTATCTATCTATCTATCTATCTATCTATCTATCATCCATCCATCCATCTATCTATCTATCTATCTATCTATCTATCTATCTATCTATCCATCTATCTTCTTTCTATCTATCTATCTATCTATCTATCTATCCATCTATCTTCTATCTATCTATCTATCTATCTATCTATCTATCTATCTATCTATCTATCTATCATCTATCTATCAATCATCTCTTCATTATCTATATATCTGCCTGCCTATCTCTTCATTTGTCTGTCTATATCTATCTATCTATCTATCTATCATCTATCTATCTATCTATCTATCTATATCTATCTATCTATCTATCTATCTATCTATCTATCTATCTATCTCTATCTATCTATCTATCTATCTATCTATCTCTTCATTATCTATCCATATCTATGTATCTGCCTGCCTGCCTATCTATCTCTTCATTGTCTGTCTGTCCGTCTTTCTTTCTGTCTATCTATCTATTATCTATCTATCTATCTATCTATCTATCTATCTATCTATCTATCTATCTATCTATCTATCTATCTATCTATCTATCTATCTATCTCTTCATTATCTATCCATATCTATGTATCTGCCTGCCTGCCTATCTATCTCTTCATTGTCTGTCTGTCCGTCTTTCTTTCTGTCTATCTATCTATTATCTATCTATCATCTATGTATCAATCAATGTATCTACTCAACCTGTCCATCCAACTTATCCATCTATCCAACCTATCCATCTATCTTCTATCCATCTATTCAATTTACCTATCTATTCATCCATCCATCCATCCACCCATCCACCCATCCACCCACCCACTCACTCACCCATCCATCTATCCACCTGTCCATCTATCCATCCACCTACCCACCCACCCACCCATCCATCTCCACCCATCATTGATCCATCCATCCATCCAATTTGCCACTTACCCATTCTACTTTCCTGTAATATCCTTCCTTCTCTCTGCACGCCCACCTGCCCACCCGCCCACAGTTGAGTGACAGGAAGCTGGAGCAGAGGAATCACCTCCCACTCCTTGAGAAATTTCAGCCGCTACAGCGGAGATTTCCTGACAGGCTGTGTTGAAAATTCTTTGGAAGAATTGATAGATATGACAGGATTACAGAGGATTAATACATTAAAGCATTAGGAGCTGCATTCACTGGGGCATTTCAAAGTCACCAGGTTTTCATCCTCCTGTCCCACTGTACAACAATCAGCCTTAATAACACAAACAAAAGAATCCATGCCATCAGTAACCTTATTATTTGCCCACTGATTCCAAGAGTAGCAAAAATTGAACACCTGTAAGCCTCCTAAAGTGGCTTTTGCGACATGGGGGGCATCCAAGTTTGATAAACACAGTAATACATTATTAGAAGTTGACTTCGGAATCTCAAACTGTATGGTCACACTGATCTTACCATGATAATTTTTCCCCCTCCTACGTTCCACCGGAACCTGCCTTCTTGAACATTAAATTCATTATTTCGTGTCCAGATCGCTAGAGGGTTAGGAAACTGGTTATGGTTTTCAATGTGACATCAATTTTAAGTGCTTACAGAATGAAATATGTTCTATTTTCTTCCCTGCCAGTTTGAAAAGACTCAATGCTCTCAGATTCTCCTTGGGGAGAAAATAGACATTCCGCTAAATGAGCTTTGTCATTCCTGTGGTTGTTGTTGTTATTGTGGTTGTTGTTGCCGTCATCATCCTTCTTTTACTCATTAAACATGAAACTCGGTCAACGGACCATTTCAAAATGTATCACAAATAGCACTGATTGGCTCTGATGGTTGACACGGGTTGATGACAGCATCCTAAGTATTGACCAAGTACCTTCTTAAAATGTATGATGCTCCAAGTAGCACAGTTTTTTTTGCAGTTGTGCTGGTGTTATTGCAGGAATGTGCAATTTCTTGATGTATTTAGTAAAATTCTTCCTCCTCCTCCTCCTCCTCCTCTTTCTCCTCCTCCTCCTCCTCCTCCTCCTCCTCCTCCTCCTCCTCCTCCTCCTCCTCCTCCTCCTCCAAGGTGGCGCAGTGGTTAAATGCAGCACTGCAGGCTACTTCAGCTGACTGCAGTTCTGCAGTTCGGCTGTTCAAATCTCACCGGCTCAGGGTTGACTCAGCCTTCCATCCTTCCGAGGTGGGTAAAATGACGACCCGGATTGTTGTTGTTGGGGGCAATATGCTGACTCTGTAAACCGCTTAGAGAGGGCTGAAAGCCCTATGAAGCGGTATATAAGTCTAACTGCTATTGCTATTGCTATTGCTCTTCCTCCTGCTCCTGCTCCTGCTCCTCCTGCTCCTCCTCCTCCTCCTCCTCCTCCTCCTCCTCCTCCTGCTCCGCTTCTTCTTCGTCTTCTTCTTCTTCTGCTTCTTCTTCTTCTTCTTCTTCTTCTTCTTCTTCTTCTCTTCCTTCTTCCTTGTTATTTTTTCTTCTTTTCCTTCTCTTTTTAATCATTTGTGAACCATTCTGAGTGGACATCTCCACATAGCAATAGCAATAGCAATAGCAGTTAGACTTATATACAGCTTCATAGGGCTTTCAGCCCTCTCTAAGCGGTTTACAGAGTCAGCATATCGCCCCCCACAATCCGGGTCCTCATTTCACCCACCTCGGAAGGATGGAAGGCTGAGTCAACCTTGAGCCGGTGAGATTTGAACCGCTGAACTGCAGATAACAGTCAGCTGAAGTGGCCTGCAGTACTGCACCCTAACCACTGCGCCACCTCGGCTCACATGCTGAGTTAAATCATATTTTAGGATTTCTTTTTTAAAAAAAAACCATGGCATTAGAGGATCCATTAGAATCCCCTTCCCTTTTTTTCGTGGTGCTTTATGCTTTTGGAGCGTAAGGGATGGAAGGGGCAAGAAGGTTTTATCCTATCTCTCTCTGTCTCTCTGTCTCTCTGTCTCTCTCTTTCTCTCTCTCTCTGTCTCTCTCTTTCCCCCTCCCCATCTCCGTTCCTCTGAGTAAAACAATAAAAAATTTGCATTGATTTGAATGCAGCCACTGCTGCATTCCGATTAAATCTATGTAAAAAAAAAAGAGATTGCTATTCTACCTATTTGTGTGTTTTTACAACTTAGCCCTTTAAGCAAATCCTTCAACCACCTGCTCCTGGGGATGGGAGCCTAGAGGGGAAACTAGCTGCAAGGGCTTGATGTAGGAGCGAGGGAAATACTCACGGGCTTGCTATTACACCCAGGAGGAACGTCCTTGTAGATACAATAGGTTGTATTTCTGTGTGCGTATGCATGTTTGTTTGTATGTATGGCATATAGAACTAAAGTGCTTCCAAATGTTGCTTCCAAATATAAGCATAAGACCAGCTATATCTTGAGGCTTACAATGACACAACTCCAAAGCACCAGAGGGCAGGACAAGAAACAATGGTTGGAAATTAATCAAAGAGAGAAGCAAACTGGAATTAAGGAGAAACTTCCTAACAGTGAGGACAATTAATCAGTGGAACAGCTTGCCTCCAGAAATCATGGGCACTCCATTACTGAACGTTTTTAAGAAGAGGCTGGTCAGTCTCTTGTCTGAGATGGTATAGGTTTTTCTGGTTGAGCAGGGGGATGGACTAGAAGACCTCCCTTCCAGCTCTATTCTATTCTATTCTATTCTATTCTATTCCATTCCATTGCATTCCACTCCACTCCACTCCACTCCACTCCACCTTCTCTTCCCTTCCTTTCCATCTTCTATTCTATTCTATTCTATTCTATTCTATTCTATTCTATTCTATTCTATTCTATTCTATTCTATTCTATTCTATTCTATTCCATTCCATTCCATCCCATCCCATCCCATCCCATCCCATCCATCCCATCCCATCCCATCCCATCCCATCCTATCCTATCCTATCCTATCCTATCCTATTGTCTCTTCCATTCTGTTCCATTCCATGGAACAACCTTCTAGGTAGCGGCAATTTTCTCTCTTCGGGCATGAAGAAAACAAAATCTGCTGTGAACTCCCCGATGGCATTAGGAAGGGCATCCGGCCAGGTAAATACTTAGCTCCATTCAGTTGCGCTAACTCTACCCCGAATTAAGGGAGTCCGGGGTTGTAAAATGGAAATAAAGTCAGGATTTCTCCCATCCAGTATGTTGACAATTACATTTTGATAGCAAGTTTTGGAAGTGTACCCAAAACAGTTGAAGTACAGCTTGAGTAAACGTGCTGCCAAGATGAACCTCTGTTGTCAGGCATTGAAGTGAGCATGATATTGCTGCGAATAGGCTGAACATCTCTTCAGACACAATGGATGCATCCTGAACCCCCAGCTGTTTATTAGCACTGGATGTAACAGGGCATCACATTCTGCAGGCTAGTAGCTGTGGGGGGGAATGTGGATTCCCTAATGCTGAAATGGCTAATGAGTTGGCTGTGTGGCATGATATCTACTTGCTGGCAAGGGAGGAGGCCTTTGAATGCCTCTTACCAGCTGCCACTGTTTCCAGGACCAGGAGGAAAAATATTGTCTCTGTTCACACAACTTAGTTTCGTGATACATTGAAGATAGTGATCAGACAACATCTTAAGTTATGCGTATTTCTCCCCCCTCTCTTTCTCTGTCTCTCTCTTGCTCTCTGTCTCTCTCTCTCTGTGTCACACACATACACACACACCACAACAACGTACTATGTGGGCTAACAACTTCAGCATCAGGGATATTCAGCCCCATGGATAACAGCACCCCAAAAGGAGCTTCAGCACCATGGAGAGTACCATCATCAAGAATCATAAGGTACAACCCTTGATGATAGTTATAGGGTATAAATAAGCAATCAGGAAACAATCCCTATCAGTAGAAATCGTAGGGATTCAAGCAACAAAGTTATGGTCCTGCAGTCATAAATGGGAGGAGATGGGTGATAGGAACGATGAGAAGACTAATAGTAATAGTGATGAAGCCTTAGTGAATAGTTTGACAGTGTTGAGGGAATTATTTGTTTAGCAGAGGGATGGCATTCGGGGGAAAAACCTGTTCTTGTGTCTAGTTGCCTCGGTGTGCAGTGCTCCATAGTGTCATTTTGAGGGTAGGAGTTGACACAATATATGTCCAGGATGGGAGTCAAAATCTTACCGGCCTCCTGGGGTTACACAAACACACACACACACACACACACACACACACACACACACACACACACACACGGCCTGATGACATTAACCAGATCTTAAGGGACTTCCAAAAACAGGAACAATTGTGATATAATGGTCCGTTAAGTGAGCCTGCTAGATGATGAATTTGGCAGTTTTGCTGAGTGTGGATTACTATTTGCTATTTGCTACTTTGCTATTGCTACTATGCTCCATAGTGTCATTTTGAGGGTAGGAGTTGACACAATATATGTCCAGGATGGGAGTCAAAATCTTACCGGCCTCCTGGCAGATTTTAAGGGACTTCCAAAAACAGGAACAATTGTGATATAATGGTCCGTTAAGTGAGCCTGCTAAATGATGAATTTGGCAGTTGTGCTGAGTGTGGATTACTATTTTCTATTTGCTACTTTGCTATTCGGATCCCAGTGGGCTCTTCTGCCAAGAAGAAGGCTTGGGTAGCCCTTGGTCCTCATTTGGTCCTTGGGGCATACAATTGGCAGTTGAATAAGACACAATAAAGACTTCTATGCTGGATCTCCAAATATGCAAGTTCTCTCATGGGGAAACTAGCTTTATAGAATTAATTCCCTTTGATGTGGCTTCGGAATAATTTGGCAGCCGTTCTTCTCCTCAGAACATTGAGCCAAGGATGTAGAAGCTCAGGGCTCAAGAAATATTTCCTGCCTAAATTGTCTTCTGAGCATATAAAAAGGGACCAGATTAAATGCTTGGGAGTACAAGAGAGCAGGAGGGCATTGCTAACAAGGCTTTGAGGAGGGGGGGGGGGAGAAATACCTGGCTGAATTCTGAAATCCGCCCTCCACTATCTGCCTCGGTAAGCGTAATTCCACGTCTTAGCAAACCAATTGAGATGGATCAGCGTCATTAGGTATTTTAACTGTGCACAGATTTTAGTCTTAAATCTAATCGTAATCTGATTGTATGTTTTTAAAGTTACTGGGTTTTTTTTTTTAAAAGCAAGCCCCTGGAGGAGAGAGTAACAGAATAACAACTAGAAAAGAACAGAATAACAAGAGTTGGAAGGGACCTTGTAGGTCATCTAATCCAACCCCCTGCCCAACTCCAACAACCTCTGAAGGCAAGTCCTTCCACAGAATAGAATAGAATAGAATAGAATAGAATATTGGAATAAAGAATGGAAGGGAAGGGAAGAGAAGAGAAGAGATGAGAAGAATACATTATAGAGTAGAATAGAATAAGAAGGGAACTTAGAGGTCTTCTAGACCAGCCTCCTGCTCAAGCAGGCGAACCGATACCATCTCAGACAAGTGGCTGTCCAGTCTCTTCTTTAAAACCTCCAATGATGGAGCACCCACAACTTCTGAAGGCAAGTCCTTCCACAGAGTAGAATAGAATAGAATAGAATAGGAAGGGAACTCAGAGGTCTTCTAGTCCAGCCTCCTGCTCAAGGAGGAGAACCGATACCATCTCAGACAAGTGACTGTCTTGACTCTTCTTTAAAACCTCCAATGATGGAGCGAGCACTATTTCTGGAGGGAAGCTGTTCCACTGGTTAATTGTCCTCACCGTTAGGAAGGTTCTCCTTAATTCCAGGTTGCCTCTCTCTTTGATTAGTTTCCATCTATTCCTTCTTTTCTTGCCTTCCGGCCCTTTGGAGTCTCAACCCACCAAGTGGGAGACAAGCTTCTTCGTCATTAGGCCACCATGCCACTGGGGAAATTCTCATGAGTGGTGTCCAAATCCACTTGTCTGCGATCGGGTTGAGGTTTGTAAGTTGAATTGCCAGGTCAAAGTGATGGGAAGTTTTTGCTTTAAGAAGTGCCCTGTGGCTTGAGCTCAAATAACCCACTTTCAAACTGGTTTAAAGATTTTTTTTAAAAAAATGCTTGAAGGTGGTTTTAAAGGCCACCGATTCGGTTCACCGATCAAACCCGTTGGCACTTCGTTTTGGATATTTCTGTCTGGAGGAAAGAATGAGGCTGAACCTCCTTCAACTTGAAGGCTTGAATCTGTTGTGGCCCACTGGCGGCCTGCGGAGACAGACAGTGAGGAGGCTGGGGAGGAAGATGGGCCAGTCCTGGGGGCTGAGGAAAGCTCAGACGAGGGCTCTGTGTTGGAAGTAGAGAGGGAGCTAGAGAGCAGTGAGGCAGAGGAACAGCTGGAGCCTGTTCCCAGTGTGCGCATGCGCAGAGCTGCCAGAGGACAAGAACAACTAAGAAAGCAGGGTCGACTTAAGAGTAAAGCCACACCTTGGAGGTGATTGGCCCCTCCCAGAGGAAACAAAAGAGGAGCAAATGGGGAGGGGGCTTTTTCAGGAAACAATTAGTCCCTTCAGTCATTTCACGAGTGGAAAATTCTGTTTGTGACTATAAAAGACTCTGTGCCAAGTTTTGCCTTGCCCTGCAGTTGGAAACTTAAGTTATCTGGCAGCTCTCCAAGCGAGATAAGGTTCGTGTGGATAAACATTCCTCAAAAAGACTGTTTGCTAAAGCCTGGCTGACTGTGAATGAAAGGAATTCACAGTCGTGTAAATAAAAGGGGTTTCGCGGGGACCAAGATTTTGCTTCTTGCTTTCCCGGGAAGCCTGGCTCAGAAGAGTATCAATGCTTTTGCTTGGCCCTGGTTAATAAACATGCAAGGAGAAGCCAAATAAATTACCCTTTTATACTTTCACTTTTAAATTGAGTCAGATGTAGGTCATTATCTGAGCCTTATTCCTTTCTTCATTTTGCTCATTCTAAACAGAACAGTGCCCGGAATATCACTCAAAAGGAATCTATGATTTTTTTTTAAAAGGACACAATCTATACCAGAAAGTAAAATATGGGAGGGTGTGTGTGTCTATTCCCACCCTTGTTCTTTTCCTGCTAACAGCTTTATTTTGGCCACCCGAAGTGCCCTTTTTGGATGAAAGGGTAAGATATAAATCACACAAATAAAATAGCATATTTTCAATGCCATTAGGGATATGCAGTCCCTCACTGTTTCCCTTGTTTGTGATTTGCACAAAATGAAAATAGAATCCTGGTAAATATAAGGGCAAAGAGAGGCTCGGCGAGAACATAACAGGATTTACAAATAAGCCAAAAAAAAAAAAAAAGAATTCAAAAAGTCTCTTTTGCAGGAATGGCTCCCTGCAAATATTGGAATTAGGAATAGAATAGCATAGCATAGCATAGAATATAATAGAACAGGGTAGGGTAGGGTAGAATAAAATAGAGCAGAGCAGAGCAGAAAAGAAAAGAATAGAATATGGAATAGAGAAGAGTAGAATAGAATGCAGAATAGAATAGGGTAGGGTAGGGTAGAACAGAACAGAAAAGAAAAGTGGAATGGAATGGAACAGAACGGAATAGAGAATAGAATAGAATAGAATTTGGAATAGAGTAGACTAGAGTAAGTAGAATAGATTAGATTAGATTATGGAGTAGAGTAGAATAGAATGCAGAATAGAATAGGGTAGGGTAGAACAGAACAGAACAGAAAAGAAAAATGGAACGGAATGGAACAGAACGGAATAGAGAATAGAATAGAATAGAATAGAATTTGGAATAGAGTAGAGTAGAGTAAATAGATTAGATTAGATTAGATTATGGAGTGGAGTAGAGTAGAGTAGAATAGAATGCAGAATAGAATAGGGTAGGGTACAACAGAACAGAAAAGAAAAATGGAACAGAATGGAACAGTACAGAATAGAGAGAATAGAGGATAGAATTTGGAATAGAATAGAATAGAATAGAGTGGAATGGAATGGGATAGAATAGAACAGATTAGATTATGGAGTAGAATAGGGTAGGGTAGGGTAAGGCAGGGCCGGGCAGGGTAGAAAAGAAAAATCTAATGGAACAGAATAGAGAATAGAATGGAATAGAATAGAATATGGCATAGAGTAGAGTAGAATAGAGTAGAGTAGAGTAGAGTAGACTAGACTAGAATAGAATAGAATAGAATAGAACAGAACATAGTAGGATAGGGTAGGGTAGAACAGAAAAGAAAAGAAAAAACATGGAATGGAACAGAGTATAGTGTAGAATAGAATGGAATGGAAAGGAATGGAATGGAATAGAATAGAATAGAATAAGGAGTAGAGTAGAGTAGAGTAGAGTAGAGTAGAGTAGAACAGAATAGAGTAGGGTAGGGTAGGGTAGGGTAGGGTAGAACAGAAAAGAAAAATAGAATAGAATAGAATTCGATCTTGCACAATAGAATAACTTTATTTGGCCATGTGATTATTCCACACAAGGAATTTGTCTCAAGTGTAGAAGCTTTCAGTATACATGCAAAACAACAATGACAACAACAATAATATCATCATCATCATCATCAACAACAACAACAACAACAACAACATCACAGCCAGGATGCCAAAAAGGTGATAGAAAAGCGGAGAAGGATAATCGTAAGAAGTCATAATAAATATTGGAATCAGAAACGGGACTTTTAAAATGTCCTTCTTATTTCCAAAAAAGGCTGGGGTGAATTGTTTTATGGACCCTATAGATATATGTGGCTTATTTTTCGTCTCTGATTCTTGTCTTGTTAAACATGCAGGCTACAGGACGAGCACATGTATTTATATCTGTGTCTTTGCAGCATGGATGATTCCATTACAATGTTTTCAAAAAAAAAGAAGAAGAAAAAGGCAAAAAAAAAAATGTCAAGTGTAAACAGGATCAATTTATTCTTTTACAAGACATGGTTGCGTTGAGCCTAGAGGGTAACAAGCTGAAAATTGTTCCACAGAATTCACTTTGCAACAAGCAAAACAAACCCTACAGAGACAATGCAAGAGCTATATAGTTAAATTAAGCTCTCTTTTTTTTTTGGATCTGCGATTCTTAAGCAACTGAAGAAGTGTTTGGTTTCTTGTACGGATGCAGAGAGAAACTTCTGAATCGCAGTGACAACTTTGGGGCTTGAAGGAAACTCTGGCGTTTTATTTCGTGCAGTCCTTCCCCGGTTTTGAAATGAGGTTCCTGGATTTGGAAATGAAGCAGACTTACGGATTTGGAAATTCATTTCCCCTTGCAGGAGAACTTTCCCCTCCATTTCTTGAAGGTCCTCTGCTTGGAGAAGGGAGGAGAAGATGCAGAGAGAGGAAAATTAGGCATATGAGTGAGAAATTGGTTGGTTTTTTTTCCCTTGAAGAGGTTTTGCTTCTCGTCCAAGAAGCTTCTTCAGTTCTGGCTGAATGGTGGAGGATGGAAGGATGTATATTCTTTGCAGTCATCTGGTTGTTAGTGCTCATTCTGAGAGTCGTTGACGCCACTTGGAAGCTTATCTGTGTCCTCAGGGTCACGTGAATAGTGCAGACAGGCAGGCTGAAAGGACTATCCTTTCTCCACCTTCCCCTTCTCCTTCTCCACTTTCTTTTTCTTCTTCTCCTTCTCCATTTTCTCTTTCTCCTTTTCCACCTTCTCCTTCTCTTTCTCATTCTTATTGTCCTTCTCCACTTTCTCCTTCCCCTTCTCCACCTTCTTCTTCTCCACTTTCTCCTTTTCTACCTTTTCTTTCTTCACTTTTCCTCCTTCTCCACTTCCTCTTTCTCCTTCTCTACCTTCTCCTTCTCTCTTTCTCTTTCTCATTGTCCTTCTCCAGCTTCTCCTTCTCCACTTTCTCCTTCTCCTTCTCTACCTCCTCCTTCTCCACCTTCTCCTTCTCCACTTTCTCCTTCTCCTTCTCTACCTCCTCCTTCTCCTCCATGTTCTCCTTCTTCACTTTCTCCTTCTTCACTTTCTCCTTCTCTACCTCCTCCTTCTCCACCTTCTCCTTCTCCACTTTCTCCTTCTCCTTCTCTACATCCTTCTTCTCCTTCTCCATGTTCTCCTTCTCCACTTTCTCCTCTACCTTTTCCTTTTCCACTTTCTCCTTCTCCTTCCCCATCTTCTCCTTCTCCACCTTCTCCTTCTCCACTTTCTCCTTCTCTTTCCCCACCTTCTCCTTCTCCACTTTCTCCTTCTCCACCTTCCCCTTCTCCACTTTCTCCTTCTCCACTTTCTCCTCCACCTTCTCCTTCTCCACTTTCTCCTTCTCCTTCTCCTTCCCCACCTTCTCCTTCTCCATTTTCTCCTTCTCCACCTTCCCCTTCTCCTCCACTGCCCCCCACCTCCTCCGGTCACAGCAACCTGCAATTTGTTTTGATGTACTCCCAGGTTATATTGCCAAGATGGGAGGTGGGGGAATAGTGAACTGGTTGTTGAACATAATTCTGAATCAAGACTAGCAGTTTCCCCACCGTGGCAGGTAGAAAAACACAGATTTGGAGCTCTCTGATTAATGTAATTGTTTTGAGCATTCATTCAGCTTTGTGGATTGATAAATGTCAAACCTGCCCTTCACTTCAAATTGCTGATTTTATGGCTGTTTGTATTCATTTTCTTAACAGCTGTGAACAAGTCTTGGCTGGGTTTCCATGACATAAAGGTACCAATCATTTCCTAATCCCAGTTATACAATTGCAGAGAAGGAAATGTGAAGATCATCTAGCCTACCCCCAAAGCCACTATCATAGTGGGCTCTTGGCCCACAGATGATCATGTACCTCTGTTTAATGCAAGGGTGCCTGTTCCGAGCCAGGCTTCCAAAGAGCATGAGGCAAACTCCTGGTCCCGACAAAAACCCCTTTTATTAATTTCCTGTGAATTCTGCTCACTCACCTCCAGCAAAGTCTTTCAAGGGAGGATTTACAGTCACAGATCTTATCTGGCTTGGAGAGCTGCCAGGCCGATCTCTGCAAAACTTGGCCAGGAGCCTCGGAGAGTCAGGAACCAATGAAGCGAACTAATTGCCTCCTGCAAACTCCACTCCCCTTTCGCTCCTCTTTTATTTCCTCTGAGAGGGGCCATTCATCGTCCACCTGTGGCCTTATTCCCGAATCGGTCCTTGTTCTTTAGCCGTTTCCTTCGTCTGGCAACTCTGTCCATGCGCACACTGGGAACAGACTCCAGCTGTTCTTCTGCCTTACTGACGTCTGACTCAGAAGGCAGCTGATAACTGTCAGATGGCCCTGGCCCCCTCTCTGCCTCTGATGCAGAGCCCTCATCAAAGGTTTCTCCAGACTCCAGGACTGGCCCATGTTCCTCCCGAACCTCCTCACTGTCCGAATCTGCTGCAAGATCATTATATGAATGCTTTTAAGTCAAGAACTACCTGTAAAAGAGAATGGCATATTTTACCTATAATTTGGGCTCTTTTTATCCATGCCTGCCCCCCTAGAAAAAGAATCCTATCTTTTCATTCTATGAAAAGATAGGATTCTGTTGTGGCCCGGCAGGTGCTGTTGGAGCTACCACCAGACTCCGACAGCGAGGGGCCCTATGAGTCGGCCCTGGAGGATGTGGAGGACCCTGGACAGGGTTCCGACTCCGAGCAGGGCACAGAGAGACTGGTTGGCCACCAGGTGGTGCCTGAGCCTTGTATCATTAGGGAGGAGACAAGAGAGAGTGATCCAGAAATCAACAGTGAGTTGTTCCGGGATGCACACCATCAAAGGGCTACTCGGTGTGAAGAACAACTACGTAATTACAGGAGGTAATTATGCTCAGCTGATGGTCATTAAGCTCCTCTCCAGACTATAAAAGAGACTGCTTGTGCCACACCCTTTTTGCAGAAGTCAATGCTTGGGCTAAAGAGAAATGAACTTGGCAGGCTGGATTGCTGCCAAGGTGTCGAACTTGCTGCCAAGTTCCTTATCTGTTTGTTTATTTGGCTTTCAGCCACCGAGATTCTGGTCTTGTTATTAAAGGACATTCCATTTAAGCTTGTCTCAGCTTTCGTTACTGGACGGAAGAGGGGGTCAGAACAGGATTCTATGTGTTTGTTTTGATTTAGATTTACATCCTCCCTGGATTTTAAAACAGAAAAAAAAATCCCGCAGGCCGCAGCAAACAAAAATCCAATTAATTTAAAGAAACTTAGATGACAACAGCCAGACGCCATGACAACTCCAACCAGAGGAAGGAGAAGGAATGAAGAAAACTGGAAGGGTCAGACCATGGCAGAGGAATCCACAAGGCGTACCGAAGCCAAAAACGAAACCACGAGAAAAAGAATCTTGAGTTGTAAATAAATTGGAGGAGGGGGTACCATTGATCAGATATTTTGGCCTTGAGTGACTTCTCATTAAAGTTCCCCAGGGGGCCTTTCTGCGTCTCTCTTCATGTCTTTGCATTCATATTTTCTGTTTTCCAAATGTCAGGGCTAATATTTCCTAAAACAGAATCCAAATTTAGTGGTGCTGAAGACAGTCACCTGGCAAAGAAAGACAGAGTCATTAAAATAATAAGAATTACTTTATCATTTCACTAGGTCTGGCTTTAACTCGCCCCCATTACAGCTTTTCAGTCCCCGCTCCCCAAAGTATCTGTCTTTCACGACTCAATTAAAGCCTCTTGTGGATGTTTCTTCTTCAATCAACCAACCAATCAATCAATCAGAATAGAGCTGGAGGGGACCTTGGAGGTCTTCTAGTCCAACCCCCTGCTCAAGCAGGAAACCCTATATCATTTCAGGCAGGTGGCTGTCCAGTCTTTTTTTAAAAAAAAAAACCTCATCTCCCATCCTGGTTCTCTCTAAATCAACATCTCCATTCCAACCTGTAGAAGTTCATCTCCCATCCTGGCTTTCTCTCCATCAAAAACTCCATTGCTTGCCAGGAAGGCACAGAAGAGGCTGTACTTCCTGAGAATGCACAGGAAGATAAATCTATCTCAGCGTCTACTTCTGTCCTACGATCGCAGCACTATTGAGAGTGTCCCGTCATACGGCATTCTTGTATGGTTCGGGAGCAGCTCTGCAGTGGACAAAAAAGCTCAACAGAGAATTATTAAAACTGCCCAGAATATCACCAGGCTCCAACTACCAGCCCTGGAGGACATCTTCGCATCTCGAATGTTCGAGAAAGTTGCACAACATTCTCAAAGACTCTTCCCATCCTGCTTACCATTTTTTTAGACTGTTGCTTCCCATCCTGCTTACCATTCTTTTAGACTGTTGCCTTCTGGCAGAAGATACAGAAGAATTAAAACTCGGACCACACGTCTTCTGAATAGCTTTTATCCCAGAGCTATCATTGCACTCAACAATGAACTAAAGGGCATAAGAATGGGATGATTTGAATACTTTGGTATAATTGTATGTAGTGACCATTTTATATTAGAAAGATCTTTGTATATTAAACAGATCAATGATGATGTAAGGAACAATTGATATATACACGAATTGAAATACTTAACCACTATATGGATTAATAATTAATAATGGGAAACTATTCTTGGAATTCTGGATGATCGGTGACATTATGGTTAATTGAAAATATGAATGTATATTATAAATCAATGGGAATTCTTTGTTCTAATCTCCGCTTTTTCTCCTTGGAGACAGGTGATATTATAATACTTTAAAGTCTCATTGTTATTTGATAGATAATTATGAATTTAAGGAAGTAAGGATTGTTACAAATGAAAGAATACTAATGGTAATTTGAACACATAAGGTTCAATGGCAGAGAAATACCCAGTTATGTTTAATGTAAACCAGTGATGTTAATCCTGAGCTTAAGAATTGATGCACAAAAACTTGTAACCATACGACATGCTTGATGAAATGGAGGAAAGTTGTTTCTTCTTCTTCTCTTGCTTTGTTTTGTTTTGTATGTGTTGTTTTGTTTAAAAAGAATAAAAATATATTTTTAAAAAAACAATGAACTAAAGGGCCACCATCAGTGAGCTATTGGACAGCACTACTGTTGGGTGGTTTGGGGGCGGGGAACTTTTGCAGTGGGGGTGTTTAGGAATTGTCATGAGTGTTCTGGCCTGGTCTCTAGGTGTTATGTGAGTTTCGTTGTGTATGGGTATACTGTATATATACGTACAATGACAATAAAGTATATAATAACATTGCAACCTGTAAGAGTTCATCTCCCATCCTGGTTCGCTCCCCATCAACATCTCCCTCTGAAGGATGGCAACAAGCGTCGGTAGCTCTTACCTTATCTCTGTTTCACCTGAACTGCTTTCTCATTCCCACTCTGCCTTCCCTGTTACATCCTGTACTTCCTAGCGAGCATCTTGTGCGAGCATCCGTGACACTAGAAAAGCCTCAAGTGTGTGTGCCTCTCCTAGTAGATTTACCAGGGACTCCAGGCCCAGTAGGAAGAACTAGGTCAATTGACAGTTTGGATGGCTTGAGGTCTGTAGGGAAGTGTGTGTGTGTCTGTGTGTGTCTCTCTCTCTGTGTGTGTGTGTGTCCCTTTGTCTATTTTTGCAGAGTACATATTCTGTATATCTACCAGCTTTCTCAATTTGGTTTCAGGTGACCTACATTGCATGCCAAAGTAATTTGCAACAAGCAACATCCCTTCTCCAAAACAGCGTGGGACCGAAGCAAACCGTTCTCAAACAGTTTTGCAAAGGTGTAGAAAATAAGGGATGTCATTTCATTACCCTTATTATTTATTGTGAGTTCATCTCTCCCGCTCTTTTATTATAATATCCTGCCTGGTGGGGAGTCCCGACCAAATATTGCAAAAGACCTCCAGGAGGCTCTTCTGCCCACTCCCCAAATTTTCCCCGTGATTATCAGAACACAAAAATCTTTGTTTGCCGTTGATATTACCTTGGCGTTTGGCTATTGAAAATCCATATTGCTACAATATTTGCAGTGATGACATCGTAATGAGTCAAGAGACAGCCTGCTGTTACCTGGCAGCCTTCAACCTGGACATGGTTAGGATAAAAAGAGGCAAAAGAAAGAAAGAAAGAAAGAAAGAAAGACAGACAGACAGAAGGAAAAGAAAGAAAAAGAAAGGAAAGAAAAAGAAAGGAAAGAAAAAGAAAGGAAAGAAAAAGAGACAGAAAAAGAAATAAGAAAAATAACAAAGGAAGAAAAGAAGGAAAGAAACAAAATAAGGAAAGAAAAAAGAAAGAAGAAAGAAAGAAGGAAAAGGAAAGGAAAAAAGAAAGGGAAAGAAGGAAGGAAAGAAAGAAGGAAGGGAAAGAAAGAAAGAAAGAAAGGAAAGAAAAAAGAAAAAGGAGGAAGGAAAGAGAGAGACAGAGAGAAAGAGAGAAAAGGGAGAAAGAAAGAAGAAAGGAAGGAAAGAAAAAAGAAACAAGGAAAGAAATATAGAAATAAAGAAGGAAAAGGGAAGGAAAAAGAAAGGAAGAAAGAAAAAGAGAAAGAAAGAAGGGAGGGAGGAAAGGAAGGAAAGAAAGAAAAGCTTTGATTTGTGAAGATGTCGGGTATTCATTTGTTATTTAGACCTAAAACTTCAGTAGTATTGAGTCAAAAAAGTAAGATCCTTGTGAAGATTCACAAGGTCAATTCTACCGCCCTCCGGAGATTCCATCAGTCTGTAGAGATATCCAGAAGGGGAATTTCTACGGGACCTACTTCCTGTCGTTTCCAAGTTTTGTAAAAGTTCTCAAAACCACCTGCAAACAGTTCTGCTCCACATCTGGCAGGAAGAGGCGATGTGTGCAGAAATGGGTTAGCTTCCCTCCTGGGACACGATGGCCTTTTCCCGAAGACAGCTTAATCTTTTCGCAGACGGATGAATCGGGAGCTCAATAATCTAGTCATGCCAACCGAGGTTGAGAAGAGACGGAGGGAATTTCAATAGCGGATAGCAAGAAAAGAAGCCACAAACTGCTCCCGAATGAGTCCTCCGTGTGATTTGCAACATTTTCGGCTGAAATATTCAGATGCGATAGAAAATGGCACCGAGACTCTTCAATTGATCTATCTTTCTCCCGGCGCCTAGCCTGGCCTACTTCTGAAAGATCAATGGACAGCATTGCCTGTCCGTAGATCGGATGAAGGGAAGAAGAATCCCTTCACCCAGCATTTCAGGGTTCTACATAGCTGAAATAAATCAGATCATGCTCCCCCCTGGGAAAGTCAGTCCCTGTTGGGGATCCTACCGGTTGAACAACCGGTTCGGGGATGGCGCGCACAGTTTTACCAAAGTGTACCTACCACGTTACTTCCTGACAGAGCTGGGTTGCAGTTTAGACCAGTTCGGGAGAACCGGTAATGGTAATTGGGCATGGGTGGCCGAATGATAGTGATGGTTGGCTGGCCATGCCCCTGAACCGACTTGCTCCGATACTCACCCTGCCTTGTCTTTGCCATGTGCATCCACACAACTGCCTCCTAGTGCCTATGCACTAGGAGGCAGTTGTGTGGATGCATGTGGCGAAGACAAGGCAGGGTGAACATTGGAGTGAGCTGGTTCGGGGGCATGGCCAGCCAGCCATCACTACCGGTTCGGATACCCATGCCCAATTACCACTTCCATGGTAGGCAGGTAAGCAGCATGGGCTGCACAGGCCGCCCCAAGGCTTTGCAACCACTGCCTCCTAAGTGGAATCAAGCCTCCCCACCTTCTTGGCGCACGAAGGCAGGAGGCTGTGAGCTCGGGAGGTGGGAGAGCGAGCAGCCAAGTGAGCGTGACAGGATCTGCGTCTTTCTTGAAAACCTCCGTTGATGAAGCATCCACAACTTCTGGAGGCAACTTCTGTTCCACTGGTTGATTGTCGTCACTTGTAGGAAGTTTCTCCTCAATTCCAGGTTGCTTCTCTCCTTGATGAGTTTCCAACCATTGTTTCTTGTCCTGCCCTCTGGTGCTTTGGGGAATAAGTGGGCCCCCTCCTCTTTGTGGCAACCTCTCAAATATTGGAAGACTGCTGCCATGTCCCCCCTAGTCATTCTTTTCTCTAGACTGGCCATATCCAATTCTCAGGAGACATTTTGGATGGACACCATGATTACTATAACAGAATAACAGAATTGGAAGGGACCTTGGAGGTCTTCTAGTCCACTTCCTACTTAAAGAGAATAAGAGAGTTGGAAGGGACCTTGGATGTTTTCTAGTCCACTTCCTACTTAAACAGAATAACAGAGTTGGAAGGGACCTTGGAGGTCTTCTAGTCCAGCTCAAGCAGGAGACCCTATACAATTCCAGACAAATTGTTGAGTCTCTTTTTGAAAACCTCCGTCGATGAAGCGTCCACAAGTTCTGGTGACAAGCTGTTCCACTGGTTGATTGTCGTCACTTGTAGGAAGTTTCTCCTCAATTCCAGGTTGCTTCTCCCCTTGATGAGATTCCATCCATTGTTTCTTGTCCTGCTTTCATGTGCTTTAAAGAATACCTTGACTCCCACTTCTTTGGGGCAGCCCCTCAAACACTGGAAGACTGCTATCATCTCCCCTCTAGTCCTTCTTTTCTCTAGACTGGTCAAACACAAATCCTGCAACCGCTCTTCCTATGTTTTATGCCTCTAGCCTTTAATCCTCTTAGTTGCTCTTCTCTGCGCTTTTCCCAAAGTCTCAACATATCTATCTATCTATCTATCTATCTATCTATCTATCTATCTATCTATCTATCTATCTATCTATCTATCTATCATCTATCATCTATCTATCTATCTATCTATCTATCTATCTATCTATATCTATCTATCTATCTATCTATCTATCTATCTATCTATCTATCTATCTATCTATCTATCTATCTATCTATCTATCTATCTATCATCTATCTATATCTATCTATCTATCTATCTATCTATCTATCTATCTATCTATCTATCTATCTATCTATCTATCTATCTATCTATCTATCATCTATCTATATCTATCTATCTATCTATCTATCTATCTATCTATCTATCTATCTATCTATCTATCATCTATCTATATCTATCTATCTATCTATCTATCTATCATCTATCTATCTATCTATCTATCTATCTATCTATCTATCTATCTATCTATCTATCTATCTATCTATCTATCTATCTATCTATCTATCTATCTATCTATCTATCTATCTATCTATCTATCTATCTATGGTATCATCTATCTATGTATCTATCTATCTATCTATCTATCTATCTATCTATCTATCTATCTATCTATCTATCTATCTATCTATGGTATCTATCTATCTATCTATCTATCTATCTATCTATCTATCTATCTATCTATCTATCTATCTATCTATCTATCTATCATCTATCTATTATTTATCTATCTATTTGTAATGTGGTGACCAAAACTGGATGCAGTGCTCCAAGTGTGGCCTTACTATGGCTTTATAAAGTGGCACAAATGCTTCCACACTGGTGCAGCTATCCAGTGTGGCACAGAGCCATCACCCCTGGAATGATGTCAGCCATCATCTCTGGCCGTCTCTTCTACACAGTGGATGTGCCTGTGTGTGAAAAATGCAGAATACAAACTCCGGCTGATTAACAGAATGCACTTTGCCCCCAGGTTAATAGCAGATTTCACAGCCTTGCTGTGGAGTAATTGTTAATTAAGGAAGGTCTTGCAACACTGGCGTTTTTTTGTCTTTGGTTTTGTTTCAATGTAGTCTCCGGATAACTGGCGCCCTCGGAGATTAAAGGTTGGTTGGTTGGTTATTATTTTGGGGGGGGGGGAAGGGGACACAAGCAGTTCAAATCTAACCTTCAATGTGCCATCAATGTGCCCACCCCAGAAAAACACAAAGCGATTAAGAACAGGACAGAAAGAGAATGAAACTGATTTCATCCTAAGGCTTCATTGGAAAAACATGGATTGACTTCCCCCCAAAATCCTGCATTGAAATCTTTCAAAGTAACTCTCCTTCCTTTCCTTTCCTTGCTTCCTCCTCCCTACCTTTCCTCCCTCCTTCCCTTCCTTCTCCTCCTTTTATCCTTTCTTCTGTTCTCCTTCCTACATCCTTCCCTTCCTTTCCTCCCTTTCCTCCCTTCCTTTCCTCCCTTCCCTCCTCCCTTCCCCTCCCTCCCTTTCCTTCCTCCTTTCCTCCTCTCCCTTCCTCCCTTCTGCTCTCCTCCCTCCCTCCCTCCCTCCCTCCCTCCCTTTCCTTATCACTTTTACATATTTGTTTTTCTCCCCTTTCCTCTCTTCTCTCCTCCGCTCTTCTTCTTCCCCTTCCTACCCTCTCTCCTTCTCTTTCTATCCCTTCCAGCCTTCCTCTCATTTCCTCTTCCTTCCTTCCCTCTCTTCTTCTCTCCTCTCTTCTTCTTTCCTTCCCTACTCTCTCTCTCCTTCTCTTTCTATCCCTTCCAGCCTTCCTATCCTTTCCTCTTCCTTCCCTCTCTTCTCCTCGCCTCTTTTCTTCTTCCCCTCCCCACCCTCTCTCCTTTTCTTTCTACCCTTCACGGTTTCTATTCTAGCAGGCTTTTAATTATTCTCAGACAAATTGTTTTTAGTAGTTGGAATCCTGACACTGTTGAGGTCTCACTTTATTATCTTCTTCCTTTAAGCTTTCTTAAATATGCCTCTGGTTTATTGACATTTTTTCCATTGATTTGTATGATTTTTTTTGGGAAAAAATGTCTGGGGGGGGCTTTTCTTTTTTCTAAGGGCAGAAAAGCATCGGCTTCAACAACACAACAAGAACCAGCCAAATTGCTAATTCCCTGTTTGAAGTGAGGATAAACATCACACAGAAATGACACAGAAATCTCCCCCCAAAAAGTGGGCCTCTTTGGAAGACACCTGAGTAAATCTACTCTGTATTTATCCATGCATTCCTTACAGGTGGTGAAGTATCCCGTTCAAATGCTCCTATCAAAGAGAACAAGAGATGAGTTAGGAGAAAATAGCTAAGAAAGGAGGAAGGGAAAGAAGAGATGCATTAGCAGAAAATGAAATATGTTAATACTGCCAATGATACATCGTCAAATAAAATAACATTGGTCATTGTGGATCACCAACTAAGTAAAATGCTGGTTATATTAAAAATAAAAAAATAAAATAAAAAAAAATTGGATTTGATGATATATGCTACCTTATAGAAATTAGAAATAACATATGAAAAATGAAATGATAAATTTGATCTATTTTCTGAAAGGACAAAAAATGATATTGTCTTTAAATGTAAGATGGAAATATGGGAAGAAAATACTGTATTTTTGGAGTATAAGATGCACTTTTTCCTCTCAAAAAAGAGGCTGAAAATCTGGGTGCATCTTATACACTGAATAAAGTATTTTTTACCTCCCAAAGCCCCATCCCTTCACCAAAACAGCCATGCATAGCCTTTAGGAGGCTTATAGAGTGCTCCTGGGGGCTGGGGAGGGCAAAAATGAGCAAAAAACAGGGCAATTTTTGCCCCCCATCCTTGAGGAGCACTCTATAAGCCTCCTCAAGGCTATACATGACCCCTTTTTTTGACAAAAAAAACGGGCATGCTTTTGTGAAAAATGGGCCATTTGGGGAGGTCTGCACAGTGCAAAAATTTTTTTTTTAAATTTGCCGCTTCAAAATCTTGGTGCATCTTATACTCCGAAAATTACAGTAATAGGGCCGAAATTGGAATGGCAATGTGATGTAAAACAAATTATGCATTAGAGAGAATGTAAAAGGGCGGGAGGGGAACCAGGACAACACTTTGTAAAAAGAATTTAAAATGTGTAACCAAAAAAATAGTGGATAAAAAAACCCCTAGCATGTTCAATTGCTCTATGCCAGGGGTTTCAAACTCAAGGCTCAGGGACTGGATCTGGCCCACAGGGAGCTTAGATCTGGCCCTCGGGCCACCCTGGAAACAGTGAACGGCCCACCCTGTGTGCCCCCTGCCAGCGAAAGCGGAGCTGGGAGGGTAGAGCTCTGTTTTCACTAGCAGAGGGCTGCAGGAGGCCGTTGCAGCTGAAAACGGAGATTGGGAACCTGTTTTTGCTGGCTGAAAGTTTGAGCCGCCAGAGGGACTCCTGACATGAGTGACATCAAGCTGGCCACGCCCACCCTAGCCACGCCCCCTGGCAAACCCAACCCTGATGTGGAATTTGACTCAAGTGTAGAAGCTTTCAGCATACATGCAAAACAACCGAATAATAATAAGAATCACAATGACGATGCCAAAAAGGTGATAGAAAAGCGGAGAAGGATAATCGTAAGAAGTCATAATAAACATTGGAATTAGAAACGGGATTTTTAAAATTTCCTTCTTATTTACAGAAAAGATTGGGGTTAATTGCTTTATGGACCCTATAGATGTACTGTATGTGGGGTTTTTTTCTTCTTCTGGTCTCTAATTCTTGTCTTGTTAAACATGCAAAAATCTTTCTGCGCCAACCCCTGGGTGACATGATAGCACTATTCCAATATTTGAGGTGCTGTCCCAAAGAAGAGGGGGGGGCAACCTATTCTCCAAAGCACCTGAAGGCAGGATAAGAAGCAATGGATGGAAACTAACCAAGGAGAGAAGCAACCTAGAACTAAGGAGAAACTTCCTTACAAGTTAGAACAATTAAATAATGAAACGAAGGACTTCCCTCCAGAAGTTGTGAATGCTCCAACACTGGAGGTTTTTAGTAAGAGACTGGACAACCACTTGTCAGAAATTGTATAGGATCTCCCTCTTGAGCAGGGGGTTGGACTAGAAGACCTCCAAGGTCCCTTCCAACTCCGTTATTCTTGAGTTGCTGAAACTCTTCTTCCTGCATGTCTTTTAGGACAATTAGCTTCCAAGTCTTGTCCCTGAAACCTTCACCCAACTTCTAATAACTCTTGCAATATCTCTGTGGAGATGTGCACCATATGGAGTTAATTAGGAGCACAACAAAACAATCAATTAGTCCCTTAATTAGTTTTCCCAGGGAAAATGATAACAAATATAAACAATGTATTCAAACAAATGTCCAATTCACGTTGATAGTGGCAATGCCTCCCATCCTTCATCAGAGCAGCCCCGTGTTACAACCTCATTCCAGGCTTCAATTTATTCCAGAGGCACCGACTGTAAAATTTAGTCCCCCGTCCAACTATTGCCTTTAATTTCAACGATAAATTCTTTACAATATCTGAATACAACCGAAAACAGAAGGTGGGGAAGTTTCATTCAAGAAGGAGGAAGGAGGGAGGAGGAGGAAGAGAAGGAAGAGAAGGAGGAAAAGGAGAAGAAGAAGGAGGAGAATGAGGGAGGAGAAAGAAGAGATGAAGGAGGAGGAGGAAAAGAAGGAGGTGGAGGAGGAGAAGCAGGAGGAGGAAGAGGGAGAAGATGAAAAAAAGAAGAAGGAGGAGGAGGAGGAAGAGAAGAAGGAGGAGGAGAAGGAGGAGGAGAAGCAGGAGGAGGAAGGAGGAGGAAGGAGGAGGTGGAGGAGAAGGAAGAGGAGGAAAAGGAGAAGAAGGAGGAGGAGAAGAAGGAGGAGAAGGAGGAGGAGAAGGAAGAGAAGCAGAAGGAGGAGGAGGAGGTGGAGGAGAAGGAGGTGGAGGTGGAGGAGAAGGAAGAGGAGGAAAAGGAGAAGAAGGAGGAGAAGGAGAAAGAGGAGACAAAGGAGGAGGAGGAAAAGAAGGAGGAGGAGGAGAAGCAGAAGGAGGAGGAAGGAGGAGGAGAAGAAAAAAAGGAGGAGGAGGAGGAGGAGAAAGGAGGAAGAGGAGAAGGAGGAGGTGGAGAAGGAAGAGGAGGAGAAGGAGGTGGAAGAAGGAGGAGAAGGAGAAGAAGAAGATTATTAAGAGGGGGAAAAATTCACAGGAAGCCAGGATGTCACAACAAAACAATTTGAAAGGAAGAAAATATCCTTGCCATAGTGAGGTTGATTTATTTTCTACACTTTCTCCTGCAGTATCTATGGATCAGGTTGAATAATAGGGGCCTTCAAACAGATCAGAGTGCCTTATTCTGGGAGTCCAAATATACTTCCCTTTTCCTAGATTGAAAAAAAATTTTTTTTTTAAAGGGCTAGGCACAATAACCTGCAATATTCCAGTTCCTCCACTTTTTTGAGACCTCATTGTCAAAGACGCACGTCCAGGATAAACTGGGGAGTTTATGAAACAATGTGGAATATTCTATCACATGGTTCTTCCTGCAGATATTGGTGTAAGAATTCTGTTTTTCCCCTCTTTTGATTCAATGTCTAGACAGAAGGAGAGCCAGTTTGGTGTCGTGGTTAAGGCATCAAGGCGGAAACCAGGAATGAGTTCTAGACACAAAGTTATCAGGGTGATCTTCATTCCAGAAACCCTGCTCCTTTCTAGCACTGATGATATTACCTAGTTGGCTCATGAAACGTCTGCAAGAAAAGAATCAAGTTCAGAGAACACCAAGGACCCGGCAGTCCTTCTCTTCCTCCTCCTCCTCTCCACAAACCCCCACTCCCTTTTACCATTGATGATACCTAGTTGGGTAATGAAAAGTCTGCAAGAAAACAACTCTCAGAGAGCACCAAGGACCCCACAGTCGTCCTCCTCCTCCCTCCCGCCCCACAGACCCCATTCCTTTCTAGCACTGGTGATGTTACCTAGTTGGGTAATGAAAAGTCTGCAAGAAACCAATGAAGCTCAGAGAGCATCAAGGACCCTGTTGTTCTCCTTCTCCTTCTCCTCCTCCTCCTCCTCCTCCTCCTCCTCCTCCTCCTCCTCCTCTCCTCCTCCTCCTCCTTCTCTTCTCCTTCTCCTCCTCCTCTCCTTCTCCTTCTCCTCCTCCTCCCCTCCTCCTCCTCCTCTCCTCTTCCTCCTCTTCCTCCTCCTCCTCCTCTCCTCTTCCTTCCCCTTCTCCTCATCCTTCTCCTCCTCCTCCACTCCTCCTCCTGCTCCTCCTCCTCCTCTCCTCCTCCTCCTCTCCTCTTCCTTCCCCTTCTCCTCCTCCTCCTGCTCCTCCTCCTCCTTTTCCTTCTCTTCCTCCTCTCCTCCTTCTCCTTCTCCCCTCCTCCTCCTCTCCTCTTCCTCCTCCTCCTCTTCCTTCCCCTTCTCCTCCTCCTCCTGCTCCTCCTCCTCCTTTTCCTTCTCTTCCTCCTCTCCTCCTTCTCCTTCTCCCCTCCTCCTCCTCTCCTCCTCCTCCTCTCCTCTTCCTTCCCCTTCTCCTCCTCCTCCTGCTCCTCCTCCTCCTTTTCCTTCTCTTCCTCCTCTCCTCCTTCTCCTTCTCCCCTCCTCCTCCTCTCCTCCTCCTCCTCTCCTCTTCCTTCCCCTTCTCCTCCTCCTCCTGCTCCTCCTCCTCCTTTTCCTTCTCTTCCTCCTCTCCTCCTCCTCCTTCTCCCCTCCTCCTCCTCTCCTCTTCCTCCTCCTCCTCTTCCTTCCCCTTCTCCTCCTCCTTCTCCTCCTCCTCTCCTCCTCCTGCTCCTCCTCCTCCTGTCCTCCTCCTCTCCTCTTCCTTCTCCTCCTTCTCCTCCTCCCCTCCTTCTCCTCTCCTCTACCTCCTCTCCTCTTCCTTCCCCTCCTCCTCCTCCTCCTCCCCCTTCCCCTTCTCCTCATCCTTCTCCTTCTCCTCCTCCTCCTCTCCACAAACCCCCACTACCTTTTAGCACTGAGGACCCCACAGTCCTCCTCCTCTGCCCTCTCTCCCGCACAGACCCCATTCCCTTTTAGCACTGATTATGTTACCTAGTTGGGTAAGGAAACATCTGCAAGAAAACAACTCAGCTCAGAGAGTACCAAGGACTCCACAGTCAGCCCTGAGCTGCAATCATTCCCTTCTAGTAGAGTCAAATTATTAAGCTCCTAAGTTTTAATGGACATTGGCTATTTCCTGAATCAGGAGTAATCACTCTTCCCAAAACCCAAAACGACAAAACTCTTATTTTGAACATTTGCAAGCTCCGGGAATTCATTGAAACTGCCACTGGTGTCAGGCCTGGAAGCCATCTTTTGCATTGGGCCTTCAGACCTGCCACATTTATTGCTGTGGGAAACTGGGAGGGGGTATTATATAGAGAGGGGTAGATGATGTGAAGGCTGTGGTTCTCCCAGTCTCAATGGATGGCTGTGAAAGTTGGACCATAAGGAAGGCTGAGTGCCAAAGAATGGAGGCCTTTGAACTCTGGTGCTGGAGAAGATTCCTGCATTGAGTCCCTTGGACGGCAAGGCCATCCAACCAGTCAGTCCTAGAGGAGATCAACCCTGACTGCTCTTTAGAAGGCCAGATCCTGAAGAGGAGACTCAAAGACTTTGGCCACCTAATGAGAAGGAAGAAAGACTCCCTGGAGAAGAGCCTCATGCTGGGAACACTGGAGGGCAAAAGAAGAAGGGCACGGCAGAGAAGGAGGTGGCTGGATGGAGTCACTGAAGCAGCCGGCGTGAGCTTAAATGGACTGGAGGATGGTAGAGGACAGGAAGGTCTGGAGGAACACTGTCCATGGGGTCACGATGGGTCAGACACAACTTCACAACTAACAACAACAGCAACAATCAAGGAATGTGAAGAGAGAGAGGCGGGGAGAAGGAATAGTGGAAAAGAGGAGAAAAGAGAAGGGGAGGAGGAGGAAGGAGGAGGAGGAGGAGGAGGGGAAGAAGAAGAAGAAGAAGAAGAAGAAGAAGAAGAAGAAGAAGAAGAAGAAGAAGAAGAAGAAGAAGAAGAAGAAGAAGAAGAAGACATCAAAGAAGGAGGTGGCAGGATGGAGTCAGTGAAGCAGCCGGCGTGAACCTAAATGGACTCCAGAGGATGGTAGAGGACAGGAAGGCCTGGAGGAACGTCATCCATGGGGTCATGATGTGTTGGACACAACTTCGCAATTAACAACAACAAAGATGGCGTGAACCTTCACTTCACCCTTTGACCTGATCCTGCCAGTAGTCGTCTCCTAGGAACAAGGAAAACTCACTTCTGGAAGGACAATTTACCTCATTGCCCAGGTTCCTCACAGTTCCTTCTTCATCTCAAAGGAGGAAACGCTTCAGAAGTTGTTTTCTAAGAACCTTCTAGAACGGGGAGGAAGGAGGAGAGAAAAAAACAATGCCCGAAAGCTATTTTAAAGGGGGGGGAGTGGAGAGGGGGGTCTACATGAAAGCCCAGCTCTTGACAACCTTCTGGTTAGAATGCAAATAGGCTAGCTTTGTTCCTAGTGACCTAGACTAAGTGGCTTAATGCAGCCGGCAGCCAGCAGCTCATGAATTTTGCATGATGCCCCAACTTCCATGAGCTTGCAAGTGTCTCCCTCATAATGAAGCCTCGGTGTGTTTATCTCCATCTCTCAGGCAAAGTGCATAAATATTTTTTTTTCCAAACCGGGGGAAGAGGAGAAGAAGAAGAACCGAAGAAGTAAGCAAGAAAAAAAATCAGGGGAGAAAATTTTTTTTTATCCGGTTGCATTTAAGCATGTCTCCCCGATTTGTTCTTACAAGCGTTTAAGTTAGCCCAAGGCCCGGGTTTATTTATTTATTTATTTCTACATATATCTGCATCCTAGCCAGAGGATAGAAAACTCTCATGGTGTATTTATTTTCTTGGAAAAGACATTTTTTAAAAGAAGAAAGTAAGAAAGAGGGGTGGGGGGACTTGAAATACATTTACAGGGGAAAAACAGCTATGTAACGCTCCTTTCATCCACTTCGCTGGGATGAAAGAATTGGCTTTCAACATTTATTTTTTGAGGAATAAGGTTACAGGCGTTTTCGACAGCGAAGTGTGACCCTGTTGCATTTATTCAGGGTTCCCCTGGCACATGTGCTATTCATTCTGGACTCTAGGGGGCGGTGCTCATCTCCGTTTCAAAGCTGAAGAGCCAGCACTTTCCGAAGACCTCTCTGTGGTCATGTGGCGGGCATGACTCAACCCTGGAGGCACAAAACGCTGTTCCTTTCCCACCAAAGATGGTTCCTATTTTTCTTACTCGCATTTTTTAATGTGCTTTCAAACTGCTAGGTTGGCAGAAGCTGAGACAAGTCACGGGAGCTCACTCCATTATGCGGCGCTAGGGATTCGAACCGCTTTCTGATTAACAAACTCAGCATCTTAGCCACTGAGCCACTGCGTCCATGAACGTTTCTGTACGGGTGTTATTTTTGCTTTTTCAAGAGGCAACGGGACTTTCTGGTTTCTCTCTGAAGATGTTTTGCTTCTCACCCAAGAATCTTCTTCAGCTCTGGCATAGCTAAATGTCGATGGAGATCCTCAGTCATTGAGGTCAAGTTTGTCCCCAAGGTGCTTATTCAAGAGGCAAAATGACTTTCTAGTTTTTCTTTGAAGGCATTTTGCTTCTCACCCAAGAATCTTCTTCAGCTCTGGCATAGCTAAATGTCGATGGAGATCCTCAGTCATTGAGGTCAAGTTTGTCCCCAAAGGTGCTTTTTCAAGAGGCAAAATGACTTTCTAGTTTTTCTTTGAAGGCATTTTGCTTCTCACCCAAGAATCTTCTTCAGCTCTGGCATAGCTAAATGTCGATGGAGATCCTCAGTCATTGAGGTCAAGTTTGTCCCCAAAGGTGCTTTTTCAAGAGGCAAAATGACTTTCTAGTTTTTCTTTGAAGGCATTTTGCTTCTCACCCAAGAATCTTCTTCAGCTCTGGCATAGCTAAATGTCGATGGAGATCCTCAGTCATTGAGGTCAAGTTTGTCCCCAAAGGTGCTTTTTCAAGAGGCAAAATGACTTTCTAGTTTATCTTTGAAGGCATTTTGCTTCTCACCCAAGAATCTTCTTCAGCTCTGGCATAGCTAAATGTCGATGGAGATCCTCAGTCATTGAGGTCAAGTTTGTCCCCAAAGGTGCTTTTTCAAGAGGCAAAATGACTTTCTAGTTTTTCTTTGAAGGCATTTTGCTTCTCACCCAAGAATCTTCTTCAGCTCTAGCGTAGCTAAATGTCTATAGAGATCCTCAGTCATCCAAGGTCATGGTTGCCCCACAGGTGCTTTTTCAAGCGTCAACTGGACCTCTTGAAAAAGCACCTTTGGGGCAAGTCCTCTGACTCCTGAACCTCAATTTCCAAAACCTGATTGAGGAAATGGGGAACGTTTCTTGGGTTTTATGGGTTTCGATAGAAGTCTCTAACATTTCCAAGGTCTTCCAACTTTGGAACTCTCTCCCTCCCTCCCTCCCTCTCTCTCTCTCTCTCCCCCCCTAAACCCTTCTTGCTTTTCAAAGACTGAGCGGCTTGGCAGTGCGGGAGGTCAAGGCTGGGAGAGCTGAGACAGCAAGCGGAAAGGAAAGGAAATGTCAGGATGACTTTTATTGTCTTTACGATGCTCCTTAGGCCCAATATAATGCCTCAATTTTAGAGGCAAACAATTGGGGAGCAAGGCGGCATCTTGCAATGACATTACTGAAATGTGGCATTCCCTGCTGAGTTACAATTTTGGATGGTATTTTGCTACTGATGGCTACTTATGCATTCTCTGACACAATTCTCCAGGGACACATTACATCCTCCTGTTTTCTGATTTCTTTTTTTTTTATCCCTCCACCCCCCGCTCCAGTTAAGTGCAGCTATAACTGGTCCGACTCTATTTGCCCCCGATGAGGCAAGGGCTGTCACAGTTTGTACTTGAGGAAGCAGCTGCATCTCTCTAGTCTTGGCTCCAACAGAGTCACAAGACCTAGTTCCCGCAAGGAGGATGGTTTCAGCGGGTGGGCTGGGCTGAAGAAGATTGTGGTGTTGTGATTTCTGCAGCCCATCCCTCTCTGTCTCTCTCTCTCTCTCTCATCGCTCTCTCTGTCTCTGTCTCTGTCTCTGTCTCTCTCTCTCTCCGTCTCTCTCCGTCTCTGTCTCTGTCTCTGTCTCTCTCCGTCTCTGTCTCTGTCTCTCTCTCCGTCTCTCTCTCTCTATCTCTCTCTCTCTACACCCACCCATCCATCTCTCTCTCTCTCTCTCTCTCTCTCTCTCTCTCTATCTATCTATCTACACACACACAAACAAACACACAAACACACACAATATTGTGAAAGTCCCAGCTGAATTCATCCACTTTTTGGGATCCATCTTTATAGTATCTATATCTATCGGTCTATGTGTCTGTTTGTCTGCCCAACTGCCCATCCATCCATCTGTCTGTCTGCTTCCTGCCTAGCCGCCACTCAATCTATTTGTCTATCTATAGATCTTCCCACATCTGTCTGTCTGTCTGTCTGTCTCTCTATCCATCCATCCATCCATCCATCCATCCATCCATCCATCCATCCATCCATCCATCCATCCATCCATCTATCTATCTATCTATCTATCTATCTATCTATCTATCTCTCTATCTACATCATCATCATTTTTCTATATCAATCTATTATCATCCATCATCTATCTGTATCTAACTATCTGTCTGTCTGTCTATCATCTTTCTATTTATCACCTACCAATCTATCAAAAGATTATCATCTCCTATAGTCTATCACCTATTTGTTGGTCTATCCATAAACCCACCGACCGACCGACCGACCGACCGACCCACCCACCCATCCATCCATCCATCCATCCATCCATCCATCCATCCATCCATCCATCCATCCATCCATCCAGCGGTCCATGCTCCCAGGAGGTTGTAGGGAGCCCTACTAGGCCCAAAACGGGGCACGCACACACATGCACGTTAGCAGGTGGGGCCTAGGGGGGTATCGCATGCACTTTGCATTCTGGGTGCACGCTTTCAGCCTGCAAAAGGTTAGTCATCACCGGCTTAGGAAGTCTTCCCCTTTCTAGAACCAGACAAAGCAATGGTTGAAGAAATGGAAGATATCTTGGTGATGAAGGAGGGATGAGATGTTTTGGCAAAGAATGAATGCCCTACGACTTATTCCTCCGCCTAGCAGGAAGAGCCTCCAGAAATAGATGGAGCTGAAACTCAAAACTCCTGAAAAAAAGTTTCTCCGAGGACTTTGGTCCTGGGGGACGCGCTTCCTCCCCATTGAAGAAGATTGATTTCTTGTCACATAAGTTCAGCCGTTAAAGAAAATAGGTGCTTGTCCTGCTCTCCACACCTGTCACATTTACTTCTATAATGAACCCGTTACACCGACCTCGGCAATGGATGGAAACCTTTTCTGACATACTTGTCAAGGGAAGAGGCAGGCAACGGTGGGAGGGGAGGGACACAACGGATCGGAGGCGGTGAACTTTCAGCAGCGGAGAAGGACGGTGACAGGGGAATGTGGTGCACTCATCAGAGTAGGGCAAAGAGCAGAGGGAGAGAAAATAATCATACCCCCCAAAAATATAAGTTTAGAAGTTATTGGGGATTTTCTTTTTAATCCCTGAAATCTAGGCACTGTCTAATAGGGTGAGTTTGAGCTAGTGGTAAAAGGCAGCAGGCAGTGAATTCTAGTCCTGCCTTAGCCACGAAAGCTGGCTAGGTGACTTTGGACCCATCACCAGGAGACAATGAGTTCTAGTTCCACCCTTGGCATGAAAGCTGGCTGGATGACTTGGGACAATCACTGGGAGACGGTGAGTTCTAGTCCCACAGGCATGAAAGATAGCTGGGTGACTGGGCCAATCACCAGGAGACAATGAATTCTAGTCTCACCTTAGCTGGGTAACATTAGGCCAATCACCAGGAGATGGTGAGTTCTAGTCTCCCCTTAGCCATGAAAGCCAGCTGGATGACTTTGTGCACATCACCAGGAGACAGTGAGTTCTAGTCCCTCCTTTGGCATGAAAGCTGGCTGGATGACTTGAGACAACCACTGGGAGATGCTGAATTCTAGTCCCACATGCATGCAAGCTGGCTGGATGACTTGGGACAATCACTGGGAAATGGTGAGTTCTAGTCCCACAGGCATGAAAGATAGCTGGGTGACTGGGCCAATCACCAGGAGACAATGAATTGTAGTCCCACCTTAGCTGGGTGACATTGAGCCAATCATCAGGAGATGATGAGTTCTAGTCCCACCTTAAACATGAAAGTTGGCTGGGTGATATGGCCCCATCACCAGGAGAGGGTGAGTTCTGGTCCCACCTTTGGCATGAAAGCTGGCTGAGTGGCTTGGGACAATAACTGGGGGATGGCGAATTCTAGTCCCACAGGCATGAAGGTTCACTGGGTGACTGGGCCAATCACCAGGAGACAATGAGTACTAGTCCCACCTTAGCTGGGTGACTTGGGACAATCACCAGGAGATGATGAGTTCTAGTCTCCCCTTAGCCATGAAAGCCAGCTGGATGTCTTTGTGCCCATCACCAGGAGATGGTGAGTTCTACTCCGACCTTAGGCATGAAAGCCAGCTAGATAACTTGGGGCAATCACTAAGAGATGCTGAATTCTAGTCCCACATGCATGAAGCTGGCTGGGTGACTTGGGACAATCACTGGGAGATGGTGAGTTCTAGTCCCACAGGCATGAAAGATAGCTGGGCGACTGGGCCAATGGTCAGGAGACAATAAGTTCTAGTCCCACCTTAGCTCGGTGACATTGGGCCAATCACCAGGAGATGGTGAGTTATAGTCTCCCCTTAGCCATGAAAGCCAGCTGGGTGACTTTGTGCACATCACCAGGAGATGTGAGTTCTAGTCCCTCCTTTGGCATGAAAGCTGGCTGGATGACTTGGGACAATCACTGGGAGATGGTGAATTCTAGTCCCACAGAAAGATAGCTGGGTGACTGGGCCAAACACCAGGAGACAATAGGTTCTAGTCCCACCTTAGCTGGGTGACATTGGGCCAATCACCAGGAGACAGTGAGTTCTCGTCCGCCTTAGGCATGAAAGCTGGTGGGATGACTGGAACAATCACTTGGAGACAGAGAGTTCTAGTCCCACATGCATTAAAGCAACCTGGGTGATTTTGGGCCCAGCCACCAGGAGATGGTGAATTCTAGTCTTGCCTTAGGCATGGAAGCGGCTGGGTGGCTTTGGACCAATCAGCAGGAGATGGTGGGTTCAAATTGTTTTCCCATTTGCTGTTGGAGGAGGAACTGGGAGTGGAAAAACGAAGCTTTGCAACAAGCTGTTCCAGTTAAGCTTCCCTAAACAGATCCCGGGATTTGCATAATTGCCCACTGCTGGAATTTAAATTATTTATCAGCACTGCTGCTGTCAGTGGCAAACAGATCCATTGACTCTGTCGACAGATCTCTGGCTAATATCACGCGCCCTGGTTAACCACTCCGAGCCTCCTCCGATGCTCTCCATCCAAGCTCCAAGCAGATCCCAAGATCCGGGGACCCAATTCTACTGCTTGGAATATTCATTTGTCGAAGAATGCAATAAGGTTAGTCTGGCATGATCTGTTTTTGACAAACCCATGTAGGCTTTTGGCTATTGCTTTGTTTGCTTCTAGGTGTTCGCTAATTTGTTGCTTTGATTATCTTTTCCAGAATCTTCCCTGGTATTGAGGTCAGGCTGATAGGTCTGTAGTTTCCTGGATCTATTTTGTTTTCCATTTTTGAAGATGGGAACCACGCCAGCTCTTTTCCAGTCCTCTGGCAGTTCCCCGGTGCTCCAGGATCTCCTATTCTATTCTATTCTATTCTATTCTATTCTATTCTATTCTTCCACTCCATTTATTCTATTCTATTCTCTATTCCATTCCATTCTTCCACTCCACTTATTCTATTCTATTCTATTTCTATTCTATTTCTATCCCATCCCATATTCTATTCTATTCTATTTCTATTTCTATTCTATTCTATCCCATCCCATTTTCTATTCTATTCTATTCTATTCTATTCCATTCCATTCTTCCATTCCACTCCACTTATTCTATTCTATTCTATTCTATTCTATTTCTATTCTATCCCATCCCATATTCTATTCTATTCTATTCCATTCCATTCGATTCCATTCCATTTGATTCCATTCCATTCTCTATTCCATTCTTCCACTCCACTTATTCTATTTTATTCTATTCTATCCCATCCCATCCCATTCCATTCCATTTTCTATTCTATTCTATTCCATTCCATTCTATTCTAATCTCTTTTTCTTTTCTATTCCATTCCATTCCTTTCCTTTCCTCTCTTCTCTTCTCTTCTCTTCTACCCTACCCATCCCATCCCATTTTCTATTCTATTCTATTCTATTCTATTCTATTCTATTCCATTCCATTCCATTTTCTATTCCATTCCATTCCTATTTCACAGATGTCACTGCATGTAAACTCAACTAAACCAATAGACATGGAACTATAACACCACCCAACAAAAGACTTAATCGCTCTAATGAAAGGTTGTCAGCCAAAGAATCAATGGAAATAAAGCCTCGGTGTCTTGCGAATGCTAGGAAAACATTTTAAAAGTGATAGGCGAGCCAAACAATTGATCTAAATGCTACAGCAGTTGAAAAGGAAGTAGCTTTTCTTTAAAAAAAGCACATTTCTCTAGTTATTCGTGTTTAAAGAGAGGACTAAATAATAAAGCCAAGTTTCGCAATTTTCCTGCATGCGTATATAATGCAATCAGAAGATAAAAGTGCTGTTGAGAGGCTTATTGTACTGAATTTTGCAAACCAAGGTTAGACTCTAAGTAATGTTTTTCTCCTTGGAACGTTTTATGGATACAAGGAAAAGGGGCTCGGAGTCTCTTTCACGCTTCCTGGAAGATTGTTTCCCATCTTGGGGCCAATAAAACACCCGGCAACGGGTGGCCACGTAAAGTTTGCAAGCCCACTTCAAACCGAGTTTTAATTCTGATGAATTGATTAAAACCGCGTCAGATATCCTGACCGGTTTGACAAACTGCACTCAACCATCACAGCAAGAGTTTCAGGGTTCCCAATAGCAATCGGAGTCCGAGGCAAAGTATTGCTCAAAGTTCCAATTCATTAAGAGAGGCATGTTGGCACATCTGGGAAAACCCAGATCTGAAAGCTTCCTTGCCCCCCCCCCCACACCAGTTGAAAATTCAAGATCTTGGCCCCACACCCACAAGTCCACCCCATGGTCCAATCTTCCACTGCCACGTTGGCAGTTCTACCACCCATCCAGTTCCGGTCAGGTACAGAGGTTGAGAGACAAAGGATGACCTTGGCTTTCTAGAGAGAATGTTGTTATGGCTACATAGCATCTAACTCCGTACAATCCCCTCCTCCCATTTTCCCACCATGGAAAATGCATAGTAGAATAAGAGAAAGTGTGGCAGGTCAAAGATCCGAAAGACAAGATGGCTGCAGGCCTGACAGAGCCCGAGTTTATTTGGTGAGGAGAAACTTCTATTTAAAATAGGTAAATGAAAAGAGAAGGAAGGAGAAGGAATAGACAGTTCTTACTTATCTGTTGGCGTTGTTGACTCTTAACCGTTCCTTTGAAGGTCCCTCAGAATTATTGAGTCTATTAGATTAGCAGAGTTGGAAGGGACCTTGTAGGTCATCTAGTCCAACCCTCCCTGGCTCCTACAGCATTTCTGACAGATGGCAGTCCAGTCTCTTCTTGAAAGTCTCCAGTGATGAAGATCCCACAACCTCCGAAGGCAACTTCTCTTCCATCGGTTGACTGGTGAGAGCAGGGTAAGGGAAAAACACACAACAATGTTAAGGCCAAGGCCATGAAGCACAACGACAACTATAACAGGGAAGAGGAGAAAAAGAGGAGGATGAAAGGATTTGGCAGATGAAGGAAGCGCCTCTCTCTTGATGATGGGGTCTTGGCAAACAGCCAATCACACTCTTGGCTTTCAGGTTAAAAAAAAATTCCCTAGATAAAAATGGATGGAAAGAGAGAAAATGGGAGAGAGAGAGAGAAAAACCAGCTTTCTCCTGCAGCTAAGGATGAAAACCAAGGAGGATTAATTATAAATAAAAAAGCAGCCGTGAAGCTTGCTGAAGTCTTCCTTTCTCTCCTTTCAAGGAGGTCTGAACTTCTCATTATTGATTACCCACAAAGTTTCTCTCCAACTCGCTCCCACTTTGCTCTGCCTTTTCAAGGGAGATCAGAGCATCGGGCGGCTTGACAAGATAACAGGCATCATCTCACCTGCATCTCCAAGAAACTAAAGTAAAGAAAACCCAGACCAAAAAAAGAGAACTGTCTCCATCCACCTTGAAGACATGATCCCAGAAGTTCAAGATGGCTCAGAAGGGATTCAAAATTTAAGAAGAAAATTTCATTTTCCTCTACTTTTTCATTGCTCTTTCTCTTTTGCTCAATAGTTTTTGTAAATCAAAAGGTGCCCCCACCAAGTTTGGGCAAAATTGGAAACGGGATACTTTGAAAACTGGAAGCTTTCAAGAAGAGACTGGACTGCCCTCTGTCAGAAATGGTGTAGGATCTCCTGCTTGGGCTGGGGGTTGGACTAGATGGCCTACAAGGTCCCTTCCAGCTCTATTTGATGGGTTGAATCAACCTAGAAATAAGGAGGAATTTCCTGACAGTGAGAACAATCAACCCATGGAATAGAAGTTGCCTTCAGGAGTTCTGGGAGGTTCATCCCTGGAAGCTTTCAAGAAGAGACTGGACTGTCATTGGTCAGAAATGGTGTAGAGTCTCCTGTTTGGGCTGGGGGTTGGACTAGATGGCCTACAAAGTCCCTTCCAGCTCTATTCTGATGGGTTGATTCAACCAAGAAATAAGGATGAATTTCCTGACAGTGAGAACAATCAACCAATGTAACAGAAGTTGTGGGAGCTTCATCACTGGAGGCTTTCAAGAAGAGACTGGACTGCTGTCTGTCAGAAATGGTGTAGGGTCTCCTGCTTGGGCTGGGGGTTGGACTAGATGGCCTACAAGGTCCCTTCCAGCTCTATCCTGATGGGTTGATTCAACCTAGAAATAAGGAGGAATTTCCTGACAGTGAGAACAATCAACCAATGTAACAGAAGTTGTGGGAGCTTCATCCATCTGTCAGAAATGGTGTTAAAGCAAAGTGAGATTTGGACATTAAGTGTGAAACCTACTGGGTCAGGCTGGACAGCCTCTTAGAGCCCCTTTACTTCTATATTAAAGCCACATAGGCAGAGTTGCAGCTTGCAAAAGAACAGGAAGCCAGTGCCTAACCACAAGATATCCGTATGTCAAAAGCCTATGTCAAAAGCCTATGTCAAAATCTATGTCAAAAGTCCAAGGTTCAATTAAAGTTCGTTAATGACACGTATTCAATAAACAAAAGGAGAAGTAAGATCCCATCTCCTTATAAGGTTTTTTCCTCAAGGTAACCACTAAGAAATGTGTTAAGTATTTCTGTGTTGCAATGCTTTTGAGAATGTATAAGAATGTGTGCTTCGATAATGAAGGTTGTTCAGAACTTGCAATGCTAGCCATGGGCTAGCTTTCTGAATCTGGCTGCCAAATAAACTTTTCCTGTATCTTGAGAAGTCTAACGCCTGTCATTTTCTGCAACAGTGTAGGGTCTCCTGCTTGGGCAGAAGGGGGTTGGACTAGATGATCTACAACAGTGGTCCCCAACCTTTTTATCGCCGCGGACCAGTCAGCCTTTGATAATTTTACCGTGGCCCGCTGAGCGTGCGCAGGGGCGCACGGGGCTCTCTTCCCTGGAGCCTTTGCGCACGGCCCAGGAGCTTTTGCGCACGGCCCAGGAGCCTTTGCGCTGCAGCCTGGTCCTTCGCCTCCCCCCCCCCCCGGAGAAAACCGGTCCGGAGAAAGCCAGTCCCCGCGCCTCTCACTCCCACACGCGCCACCTCCGAGCGTCACAGCCCCACCAGCCCCGCATAGAGCGAGCGAGCAGCTCAAGGTCACCTCCGGACAGCGGCAGTGGCCCCTTCCAGAAAAACCTGCAGCAAAGGCGCCAGTTAACCACCACCTGCTTACCAGGGTTGGCTGCCTCGGGCGCTTGGGCAAAAGTGGCCCCGAGGAGGCGGACGCGCACAGCTGACGCGCGTCTTTCCGAGCTCCACAAAAAACCCCAACGGCCCCCTTTCGGTGCGGGCTGGAAGCCAGGCGGGAAGTTCCCGTTCTCTTACCTGGGCTGTGACGACTATTGGGGAAGTGTGCAGCGCCTCAGAAGTAAAGCTGCCGCCGCTGACGCCATTCCTTGGAAGCGACGGAGCGGCTGAGGCAGGAAGGCGCGTGGCGGTGGCAGCTGTTCAGCCAGCCGCCTCGCAGGAGAAGAGCCGCTCTTGGGTTTCGCAGGGGGCGGCGGTGGCGGCGGTACCAGCAGCGCCCGGGGATTCCACCAGCGCGCGCGCGGACCTTTGGGCAGCTGTTCATGTCCCCCGGCTGCTGCACGGCCCGGTGCCAGGTACTCCACGGCCCGGCACCGGTCCGCGGACCGGGGGTTGGGGACCACTGATCTACAAGGTCCCTTCCAACTCTGCTGATCTGTCAATCTAAATCTGTACAAATAAATAAAATCCTACTCTCCAAAGATTATGAAAAAGATAAAATTCTGCTTTGCCAACATTTATACAGAATTTTTTTGCATCCCGGAGTTGCACTCAACGCTCAACCTCTTCTTGGTGCTGATGTCTAGCAAGCTACATTCTAGAGCTCAGCATACAATTTTAATATTGCATAATTTTAATATTGACAGTCCAAGAAACTGTTTACTTGAGGCCTGAATTCCTTCCACTTCTGGAAATGACGGATTAAAAGAAAACAGGTATAAATAAAAATGGCAGAATAAAAGATTTCAACTAACCATGAGAGAGAGAGAGAGAGAGAGAGAGAGGGAGGGAGGGAGGGAGGGAGGGAGGGAGGGAGGGAGAGAGAGAGAGAGAGAGAGAGAGAGAGAGAGAGAGAGAGAGAGAGAGAGAGAGAGACTCAGTGATGGTGGAATTAAAAGCCTAGAATAATATCCAGAGTCTACTAGAGAGATTTTTTTTAGCAGCAGCTGAATAGACGAAAACAGGCAATGTTGTAATGTAGAATTGTCTTGGTGGGAGGCCAGATTAAATGATTTTTAAAGGACCTTTTGAATCCTGGGAGTCAATGACCTCTTTTGTGGATGAGTTCTTTTCCAGGAGGTTTTTTCCCCACCATCTGCGGAGATCGTCTTAGTTTACCAAAGGGAAAGTTTTATTTTTTATATATATTTGGAGAGAAACGATTGTTCAAAGAGCAATCCAGGAAAAAAGAATCGGCTGAGTTTAGCAGATAGGTCAGAAACTGTCGTAAGGTTTTAACTGCATATATTCACAAAATAGACTTTTTGCTCCCTGGATAATAGAAATACTAGACACTCTCTGCAATTGATGGAAACTAATCAATGTACTAATGTATAATTTTGTGTCACAATAAATTTCCTGACAGTAGAACAATTAATCAGTGGAACGGCTTCCCTCCAGGCGTTGTGGGCACCGTGTGTTTTCAAGAAGAAATTAAATAGCCACTTGACTGGGATAGTGTAGGGTTTCCTGCCTAAGCAGGGGGTTGGACTAGAAGACCTCCAAGGTCCCTTCCAACTCTATTATTCTGTATTCTGTTAAGGTGATTAGACAGGAAAGGAACCAGGTATAGCCGGAGGGGAGAGAGAGACCAGTACTGGATTGATTTCTTATCAGGAAGTAAGAAACAAACATCTCTCTTTCTTCTCCCACCTTTAGCTGACCTACCTTATTTGCAAATGGTGGGTTATTGATAGAACTGGGCAGGGCTTTGTCGCAGGGTTTTAAATCCCCGCTTTATTGCCAAAGTCAGCAGTTCTCGGAATAAAGTTCGAGGGAGATGAAATGAAACGAGGCCAGCAAGCAAGAATTCATGGTCAGAAGTGGTATTGCTCTGTATGGCAAGCATTCTACACGATAGAAAGATTTCAGACAATCCAACAAATAAGAAACAGATGCAAGAGACAACTCTTGGTTTCTTGATTGGAAATGTGGCATGGAAAAAGGATGAAGAACAGAGAGGTTAGACTCCCAGCCCCCCCCCCCCACCAACCACTCATGATGTTCTCGTCTAGGCTTCCCAAGACCATGAAGCCCACTCCTCGTCCCAATAAAACCCCTTTTATTTAGGTTGAAGGGAATTCCTCTCCAGCAAAGTCCCGGCCAACAGTCTTTCAAGAGATTTCACAACTACAGGCCTTTCTCAGGCTTGGAGAGCTGCCAGGCTGATATCTTCCAAATGCCAAGCTGTAGCAGCAATTACTTGGCAAGGAGTCAGGGACAGATCTTCACCTGAATGAATTGAACTAATTGCCTCCTGCAAACTCCACTCCCCAGTTGCTCCTCTTTTATTCCATATGGGAGGGGACATTCACTGTCCACCTGTGGCCTTACTCCCAAGTCGAGCCCTGTTCTTTAGCTGTTCCCTTCGTCTGGCCACTCTGCACATGCGCACACTGGGAACAGGCTCCAGCTGTTCTTCTGCCTCACTGATGTCTGACTCTGAAGGCAGCTGTCAGATGGCCCTGGCCCCATCTCTGCCTCCGACACAGAGCCATCCTCAGAGCCTTCCCCAGACTCCAGGACTGGCCCAGGTTCCTCCCCAACCTCCTCACTGTCTGAGTCTTCCACCAGCTTCGCTGGCAGGCCACAACACATGATTTCTGAACAGAAATCTTCTAAAGCTAACACCAATTCAAGCTTTGGACTGTACAAAATATCCATACATTTCCCCTCAAAAAATTTAAAAAATTGTAAGTCATTGAAGTCGTTTGGCTGTTTTGTTATCCTCAATCAATAGCTTTGGCTAATATATGGTCCACGATTCAGCAATGGATATTGTTAGGAATATAATCTAACGGTTGGGTTGGCAATATATCAATCATGTAATAATTTGTACCTGTTTCTTTAAATTATACTGTAAAATGTGATTGGGTGCTGTTTCCTCAATCGGCCATAAGAGGAAGCCAGAATGACTTTTAGGTCTCTGTTGGTTAGATGCTGGACTGATCTGATCTGAGTGTTTTGGAAGCTGGCTGTTAGCAAGTGCCGTGAGCTATTGTAAGTTTTGCAACTGTTAGCAAACTTTGACTACTGAACTGATTATATGATACTGGACTATATTATTTGGATTATCCCTTAACTGAAAGACGTTGATGACTGGCTGTCTTATCTGTGTATGACTTGGACTGTTTGATGGACTCTGATATCTCTATTTCCACGAAAGTAAAAGCCTACTTAAATTGCAGTGTCTCTGTATGCTGGTTTGTGTGTTCTCCAACACAACTCTCACAACACTTCTCTGAATGTACTCGCTCTCCCAATGGGGAGCTTACCTAACAGATATATATCACAGATCTAATTTCAAACTTTCAAAGTTGGAGCATCCCACAGTAGAGTTATGGGTTCTCCATGGTCACCGATCATGACCCTGATTCTTTCCCCAGTACATGTGAATTGTACGTCAGGGAGAAAAATTGTGCTTAGCGCTCAGACTTGTTAGTTAAAATACCAGAATACCAGAATTGGAATGGACCTTGGAGATCTTCTAGTCTAAAGCCCTGCTCAAGCAGGAGACACTAGACCATTTCAAAGAAACGGTTGTCTAGTCTCTTCTTAAAAAATGTCCAGTGTTGGAGCATTCACAACTTCCGGAGGCAACTTGTTTGTTTATTAATTGTAACTATCAGGAAATTTCTCCTTAGTTCTAAGTTGTTTCTCTCCTTGATTAGTTTCCTCTCATTGCTTCTTGTTCTGCCCTCACGTGCCTTGGAGAATAGTTTGACTCCCTCTTCTTTGGAGCAGCCACTGAGATATTGGAAGACTCCTATCATGTCTCCCCTAGTCCTTCTTTTCATTAAACTAGACCTACCCAGTTCCTGCAACCGTTCTTCATATGTTTTAGCCTCCAATTGCATAGAATAGAATAGAATAGAATAGAATAGAATAGAATAGAATAGAATAGAATAGAATAGAATAGAATAGGAAAGAATATGGAATGGAATACAATAGAGTAGAATAACAGTTGGAAGGGACCTTGGAGGTCTTCTAGTCCAACCCTCTGCTTAGGCAGGTAACCTTCCACCACTTCAGACAAATGGCTATCCAACTTCTTCTTAAAGACTTCCAGTGTTGTGGCATTCACAACTTCTGGAGGCAAGTTGATTAATTCTGATGAATTGTTCCCACTGTCAGGAAGTTTCTCCTTAGTTCTAAGTTGCTTCTCTCCTTGATTAGTTTCCACCCATTGCTTCTTGTTCTACCCTCAGGTGCCTTGGAGAATAGCTGGACTGCCTCTTCTTTGGGGCAGCCCCTGATATATTGGAAGGCTGCTATCATGTCTCCCCTTGTCCTTCTTTTCATTAAACTAGACATACCCGGTTCCTGCAACCGTTCTTCCTCTGTTTTAGCCTCCGGTCCCCTAATCATCTTTGCCCAATCTGTTTATCTTTGAATTTCATGATTTGCCTTCTAGGAAACAGTGGATGTGACCAAGCAAGATAATCCACACTTTCATCTTTCTGATGCTCAACTGGCATCTTTCCCATCCATTAAAAAAAAAAAATCGGGAGCAGGAGTTTCTCCCCCAATCAGCCTGGCTATTTCACAACCTCTGCAATGAAGAAATGAATGATCAGGCCCATTCCCTGGGTTGCAGCTAAAAGGTGTCTCATTCTTGTCACTTGCTCCCCTAGCCCCCAATAAATAAATAAATAAATAAATAAATAAATAAATAAATAAATAAATAAATAAATAAATAAATGAATGAATGAATGAATGAATAAATAAATAAATGAAATAGGTGGTGGGGTTTTACCCACCCCCCTTCCTGCTCCATGGGTGATTTGTTTTGCATTAATGCCTTTCATAACTCATACGTAGCGCCATTAAAAATTAACGCTGAGCGCTTGACATAAACAAATGAAATTTGTATTATTAATGCTTTACATAGGTAAGACTTTGTAATAACAGATTCATCATAACAGACTGTTTTAATTAAAAGGCTCACGCCTTCCCTGAAACAATTACAGGCGTATATTTGAGGTGCGGGTAAAAACGAGACTTTCAATGGGTTATCAATAGGATCTTCGTTGTAGTTGCTTCTTCATTTTCTGGGAAGGTTTTGCTCATCACAGATAACCTCAAGAGTCTCATTTTTTTGTTGCTAGTTCTAATGATGAGCTAAACCATGGGTAGCTAAACTGCATGCCCAACCATGGTATGCTAAACCACATGTTAGTCCCCCATCAAAGCTCAACCACAGTGAGACAAGAAACAATGGATGGAAACTGATCGAGAGGAGATTCAACCTGGAAATTAGGAGAAATGTCCTGACGGTGAGAGCAATCAACCCATGGAACAGAAGTTGCCTTCAGAGGTTGTGGGAGCTCCATCCCTGGAAGCTCTCAAGAAGAGACTGGACGGTCATCAGTCAGAAATGGTGTAGGGTCTCCTGCTTGGGTGGGGGGGTTGAACCAGATGACTTACAAGGTCCCTTCCAACACTGTGTATTCTATATTCAATAGAACAGAAGTTGCCTTCAGAAGTTGTGGGAGCTTCATCCCTGGAGGCTCTCAAGAAGAGACTGGACTGCCATCTGTCAGTATTGGTGTAGGGTCTTCTGCTTGGGTGGGGGGTTGGACTAGATGACTTACAAAGTCCCTTCCATCTATGTTCATCTGTCAAACCGTCTCATCTCAGTCTTCAAGGACACCAGTTTCATTCTGATCCCAAACAAATCAATGGTCCTGCAGGGTTGCCAGCAAAGAACGGATGCAAAAAACGAAGAGGATTCCCCCCCCCCCGTAGAACAAGGGACAGACGGCGTTGTCGCTAACACACCAAAGAGTGTTGATTGCAGTGGAGATAGAAGAATGTGGATGAGTTACAAGTGGTCCCTTGAAGCATAGCGACGGAGAAGTGAAGGCCACGCAGAGAGGAGATTGCTCAAAATCGTAGTTCAGCCAAGTTCGCTTTCCGTGTCTCTTGGATGTTCTCTTATCCAAGACTCCTTTTCAAGTTATTTCTGTGACTTTTGGGGTGGACTCCTGCAGAAATCCTTGCCTTTTTCTTTCCAGGTTTCAGAAATGATCTCCCTTGGTCTCTTTCTTTGGCTGAGAAAGAGAGATTGGGCCCAGATCACTTCAAATGTACAGTATGCCTTATTAGAAAGCTTCTATAAAAAGAAAGCTTATATAAAGAGCAGAAAGATAGAAAGTAGAGAGCTTATTAGTAACCTTTACTGTAAGTGTTCTATCTTACGATTCTTGAAGAATACATTTTATCCTTCTTCTAACTTCTATTTTAACTTGCCTTGGACAATCAATCAATAATATTTAACAGAATAACAGAGTTGGAAGGGACCTTAGAGGTCTTCTATTCCAGCCCTCTGCTCAAGCAGAAAACACGATATCAGTTCAGGCAAAACAGTTGTCCAATCTCTTCTTAAAAACATCAAGTTTTGCAGCATTCACAACCTCTGGAGGCAAGTAGTTCCACTGATTAATTGTTCTGACTGTCTGGAAATTTCTCCTTAGTTCTAAGTTGCTTCTCTCCTGGATTAGTTTCCACCCATTGCTTCTTGTTTCCATCCATTGCCCTTAAGTGGTTTGCAGAATAGTTTGACTAACTCTTATTTTAAGCCAGCCTGGCCTGAACAAAACAAAACAAATGATTGATTATTGATTACCTTCCAACGACCCATAAGATCTCACAGGTTGGGCCTCCTCCGGGTGCCGTCGACCGGGCAATGCCGGTTGGTGACTACCCGGGGGAGGTCTTTCTCTGTAGCTGCCCCGGCCCTGTGGAATGATCTACCCGCAGAGATCCGGACCCTTCCCACTCTCTCGGCCTTCCGGAAAGCCATTAAAACCTGGCTGTTCTGGCAGGCCTGGGGCTGTTGACCCCAAAATACGGTCCAGCCTCATTCAGAACGGAATGCATGATGTGTTGTATTTTAAATCTATCTTTCTTCCCTATATCTTATTTTTTGATTATTTCTGTACTGTAAGCCACCCGGAGTCCTACGGGATTGGACAGCATATAAATGTTATTAAACTTATAAACTTATTGTTAATTTTAATCGAATTTTTTCTGAAAATGTTATTGTTAATCTTAATTGGGTTTGTTTTTGGGATATTCTATTTCATTTTTTAAACTTTTGTAATATGTGTTTATTTTAATGTTGTACGCCACCCTGAGTCCTTGGGAGAAGGGCAGCATATAAATCCAATAAACCGTAAACCGTAATGACCAGCAAAATCTCTCTTGGTCAGATTCCATGTTCAGGACCATTTGGATGCTGGAGCCCCATATTTTAAAGATTCTTTTAAAAAAACCCTCAAGAAGAATGTCCCAAAGGTGCTTTTTCAAAAGCCAACTGGACTTTCTTTCTTCTTTTTTTTTTTTTAGCAGATTTTTAAAATTATTTTTTCCCTTCTACAACACCTTACAGTCATTATATCAACATTGTTATGTCATCATACCTGTACATGTATATTTCATTTCTATATTTACACACCTTTATACACACACACACACACACACACACACACACACACACACACACACACACACACACACACACATATATATATATATATATATATATATATATATATATATATATATATATATATATATGTTATATTTATGCTGATAAATAAATAAAGGGAGACTAGTATAGATCTATTTCAAGCTATTTAACTCTCATCAGCTAGCCACACCCTTGTTGGGAATCGAACTATACTAGTCTCCCTTTATTTATTTATCAGCATAAATATAACAAATGTAACAAAAAGGCAACAGTAAAAAATATTGGGTTTCTGTCTGGATGGTCTCTTGTGACGAGCCGAAGACAGAGAGTGGAAGTGTGACCTTCCTCCCATATTTGGGCATACCAGGGGTTGTGACTTTAAATATATATATATATATATATATATATATATATATATATATATATATATATATATATATATATATATATATTTCATAATATTCTGACTCTTCTTTATGTTTTAATTTCAATGTTAATTTGTCCATCTCTGCACAATCCAAAGTTTTATTTTATCACTAATTCCTCCGAGGGGGTATTATTTTGTTTCCAGCATGGGGCAAATGCTATTCTAGCTGTAGTTAGCAGATGTGTTAATATGTACTTAATTTTCTTTGATCATTAATTTTATTTGATTTTCCCTTTGATTATTCCCAGTAGAAAGATTTTCGGGTTTGTATTTTATCTGTTCTCCTGTAATTTCTTGCACCCATTTCCAATTTTTTGTCCAATATTTTTGTGTTTCCGGGCAGGTCCACCATATGTGATAATAATAAGTCCCTTGTACTTTTTTACACTTCCAGCAGGTCGGCTTCATGTTTGGGTACATTTTAGCCAATCTTGTTGGTGATAAATGCCAACGATAAAACATTTGGTATATATTTTCTTTAAGTGCTGCTGATCGTGTTAGTTTATAATTTGTGTTGGATTTTCTTTTTTTTCTTTGAAAGCGTTTCAGATCTGAGGAAGCTTCTTGGATGAGAAGCGAAACATCTTCAAAGGAAAAAAACCCCCAGAAAGTCCAGTCTTGAAAAAGCACCTTTGGGGCAACCATGATCAGGATGACTCAGAATCTCCATAGCCATCAGGAAAGAATGAAATAAAGAATAACCATTGCATTCAAACACACACACCCAAAATTAGTAAGTGTAAATTTATGTATCCTGCGCTATTGTGTAAAAATTATCATGCATACATCAAATTGTTCTAGCAGTCTTCCAATATCTCGGGGGCTGCCCCAAAGAAGAGGGAGTCAAACTATTCTCCAAAGGGTGTAGAATGAGAAGCAATGGGTGGAAACTAATCAAGGAGAGAAGCAACTTAGAAGTGAGGAGAAATTTCCAGACAGTGAGAACAATTAATCAGTGGAACAGAAGTTGCTTCCAGAAGTTGTGAATGCCCCAATACTGAAAGTCTTTAAGAAGATGTTGGATAGCCATTTGTCTGAAATGGTATAGGGTCTCCTGCTTGAGCAGGGGGTTGGACTAGAAGATCTCCAAGGTCCCTTTCAACTCTACTATTCTATTCCAGTCTAATGAAAAGAAGATCTAGGGGAAGACATGATAGCAGTATTCCAACATCTCAGGAGTTGCCACAAAGAGGCATTTCCCAAAACACTTGTGGTAGGACAAGAAGCAATGGGTGGAAACTAATCAAGGAGAGAAGCAACTTAGAACTGAGGAGAAATTTCCAGACAGTCAGAACAATTAATCAGTGGAACAGAAGTTGCCTCCAGAAGTTGTGAATGCTCCAACACTGGAGGTCTTTAAAAGATGTTGGATAGCCATTTGTCTGAAACAGTATAAGGTTTCCTGCCTAGGCAGGGGGTTGGACTAGAAGATCTCCAAGGTCCCTTCCAACTCTGCTATTCTATTTGTATTTGTATTTAAATGTACATGTTATACATTTGATATATGCATGATACACCATGCATACATCAAATCAATTTTACATTGCAATTTTTCATGCAATTTTACATACACAAATGTACATGATATATTTGTGTGTGTAAAATCATGATTATGATTTAAAATACAATTTCAAGTGTCCTGGTTTGGACGCCTGATCTATTTTTTTATTTTATTTTTCTATGAAATCTCCAGGGTCAGCTAAGAGGCATGCAGCCCTTCTAAAACTGATCTGAGTTGGGAATAATAAAAGGAAATTTAAGCAAAGAAATTCAATATATTATGCTTCATATAATTATTGCAGCCAGAATTTCATTTGCCCAAAACTGGAAACAAAAAAACACCCTCTCAAATGCAGAGATCATTTTTAAAAAAGGTGCTAAAATGCGTGGAAAGGGATAAATTAACGATGAGACTAAGGGGTAGAGAAGAAACAGATATTACAATATTATTTAAAAAATCTTATTTGGAATAGGTGGTATAATTGGCTCGAAAAGAGATGTAAAATTAATGCCTAATCAGTGCATAGAAAATATAACAAAATATATTCAGGTATATTTTCAGAAATCAATAGAGATGTAAATGTTGTATATATGTTGCATATATTCTAAAAATAATCATCACGAAACAAGGAGGTATATGTATGAAACAATAGGCCATAGAATGGAAAAGTAGAAATTAGAAAAAAGAATACCGATAATGGAAAGCTGTAAAAGTGCAATTGTGATTTTAATGTTTAAAAATGCCAAATAAAACTGATATTTTTTTTAAAAAAACTGATCTGAATATGGAAACTGATTGGAAAGGCTCAATTCTGCTTGACTTCCAATTCACATTGCAATCTGTAGGGGAAGCCAGCTCTGACCCCACATAATTTACAACCCCAATTATGACCTGTTTCCCTCCCCTCCCCGGGGTGTGTGTCATTAATCACATTCACCAATGGGGCCATTTATAGAGATCACTCCCCCCCGCAGCCACTCTAAGTAACCCTGGGACACAGCCTTGAGAGAGATAAGTCTGGGATGTGCTTTTGCTGCCCCATTCCCCTTTTTTCCTATGTGCATAAAGTTTTTTATGTTTTCCTTTGCAATACATTCACAAATATACATTCTTATAAATACTATTAACATTTATCACTATCTTCTTACAAATACAAACTCCCTTCTCTGCCTTCTTCTTTCCTCCTCTCCTTCTTCTTCTTTTCTTCTTCCCTTTCCTTCCCCCCACTCCTCCTCTCTTTTCCTCCTGCTTACCCTCTCTCCCACTCTTATTTCCCCTCCCTTACTTCCTCTGCTTTACCCTTTCTTTCTTTCTTTCCCTCCTCATCCTCCCTCCTTTTCGTTGTTGCCCTTGCTTATTTTCTTTCTCTGATGGATTGGCATTCCAGAAATCCTGACTTTATATTTACATGAAAATAATTTTATCTGTAACATTTTACTTCCCGATAATAAATCCACTTGTACCCTTTTTGGCTTACATATTTGTACTTTAATGCTTTTCTATTTTTTCCCTCCCCCAATCCTAATCTAATAATGTGTCGCCTGAGTTTCCCATCCCCCTTTTTCCTAATGGCAACCCGAGAGCAGGCTAGGGATGCCTTGCGTGTTGACAATCGGTGTCAATTGCTTTGATCCAAATCGGATCGGGCTGTATTCACATCAGGGGTGGGTTCCTGCCAGTTCTAACCTCTTCTATAGAAGAGGTTCCACAAATCTACGGTGCCATTTAGAACTGGTTCCAGCTCCCTCCCCCCCGCCCGTCCGCACATCATCAAGATGAAGAGAGAGAGAGGAGAAATTCTGGGAGTTGAAGTCCACAAGTCTTAAAGCTGTCAAGTTTGAACACCCCTGGGGTTTTTTCTTCTAAAGGGTTAAGGGTGCAAGGATCTTGTAACTTGACAGCTTTAAGACTTGCACACTTCAATGCCAGAGTTCCTGAGCCAACATGACTGGACGAGGAATTCTGGGAGTTGAAGTCCACAAGTCTTAAAGCTTTCAAGTTTGAACACCCCTGGGGTTTTTTTTCTCTAAAGGGTTAGAGGGGCAAGGGTCTTGTAACTTGACAGCTTTAAGACTTGCACACTTCAATGCCAGAGTTCCTGAGCCAACATTTTGGTTGCTAAGCAAGAGCATTGTTAAGTGAGTTTCACTCCATTTTACAAGTTGGCCACACCCACCCAGTCATATCGCCAGTGAGCCACTCCCACCTAGTCACATGGCCGGCAAGCCACTCCCACGAAGCTGGCCACACCTACAGAAGAGGTTCTAAACAAAATTTGAAACCCACCACTGATCCACATGCACACATCCGGCAGCAAAACCTTCTCTGAATCGGTTCGAAAGAAAGGGATTGGATTCTGGTTTGCTTCTGCAGGCCACCCCAAGAGGATGAAGGCACTTTGCCAAACATCCTTTATGATTCCCTTCCAGCTATCGGCGTTGCCAATTGAAGGCTGCCAAAATGCCCGCGAACAGCTGGTCCTCCCAAGTCTTTTGCATTGCGAGGACTTTTTCTTTTAACATCGCCGCTTTGCATTCGCGCCAAGGAACACCGAGTTATGAATTTTGAAGGGAGGGAAGCGTCATGCGCTGAAATACGGGCTAAAAAACACCCCTTTTGGGGAAGTTTTTCCCTTTAATTGCTAGCCGGCCTGAAAGCCGAATGGAGAGGAGAATTAGGAGTTTGCAAAGTGTGTGAAAACATATCGAATCGTCCTTGTGCTGCTTATTGCTTACTCTTAAACTCGGCAAGGTTTTTTCCCCCCTTCTCTCTCTCTCTCTCTCTCTCTCTCTCTCTCTCTCATCTCTCTCCTCTCTCTCTAGCTCTCTCCTCTCTCCTCTCTCTCTCATCCTCTCTCTCCTCTCTCTGCAAATGATAAATAGTGCAGTCAAGGTACACTGTCAGCATTATCAGTCTGCTTAAAAAGCATACAGTACGAGAAGGTGAGAGGTCCAGCTCTCCATTTGATTTCCATCCCTTCCAGGGATCTGTGTTATTGGTTTAGTATGCAAGAGACAAAGATTTTTCCCCCCCTTTCTTCTCTGGGAGGCCACTGGAACCATCCTGTCTGCAAGACTCTGCCACTGCCTCGTTGCGGGGAAAAACATCCCCTTTCCTCCCCTAATTGGCATCTTCCTCAAAAGAGCCTGCCTGTTTCTTTAAGCAGAGAAGAGCAACCGAGATGATGAGGGGACTAGAGGCTAAAACATGCGAAGAACGAAGAACGGTTGCTGGAACTGGGCATGGCTAGTCTAGGGAAGAGAAGGACCAGGGGAGACAGGAGAGCAGTCTTCCAATATTTGAGGGGCTGCCCCAGAGAGGAGAGATGGGGTCAAGCTATTGTCCAAAGCACCCGAAGGCCAGACAAGGAATAATGGATGGAAACTGATCAAGGAGAGATTCAACATGGAAATAAGGAGGGATTTTTTTGACCGTGAGAACAATCAATCCATGGAACAGAAGTTGCCTTCAGAGGTTGTGGGAACTTAATCGCTGGAAGCTTTCAAGAAAAGACTAGACTGCCATCTGTCAGAAATGGAGCAGAGTCTCCTGCTTGAGCATGGGGTCGAACTAGATGACCTCCAAGGTCCCTTCCAATGCTGTCTAGTCTAGTCTATTTCATCTTCTATTTCGATTTTGATTTCTATTCCTATTCATACTCTACTCTACGTTCTATTCTATCATACAATAATACAATAGCAGAGTTGGAAGGGACCTTGGAGGTCTTCTAGTCCAACCCCCTCCTGCCTAGGCAGGAAACCCTATACCCTTTCAGACAAATGGCTATCCAACATCTTCTTAAGAACCTCCAGTTTTGGTGCATTCACAACCTCTGAAGGCAACTTCTGTTCCACTGATTAATTGTTCTCACTGTCAGGAAATTCCTCCTCAATTCTAATTTGCTTCTCTCCTTGGTGATTTTCCATTCATTGCTTCTTATCCTACCTTCAGATGCCTTGGAGAATAGCTTGACTCCCTCTTCTTTGGGGCAGCCCCTGAGATATTGGAAGACTTCTATCATGTCTCCCTTAGTCCTTCTTTTCATTAAATTAGACATACCCAGTTCCTGCAATTGTTCTTCATATGTTTTAGCCTCCAGTCCCCTAATCCTCTTTGTTGCTCTTCTCTGTATTCTTTCTAGTTTCCACCCATTCTATTCTATTCCACTGGGAAGTGGTATATAAGTCTAAGTGCTATTGCTAGTGCTACTGCTACTAAATAAAGACTTTTTTGAGCTTCTAGAATTAAACTTGTGACACCCTTAATCTCTGAAGTTCTAGACAGCAGAAAACAGTGTTGTTGCTTTTGCAGGAAGATTGCCAACCAAGTGTGTGTTCGCATGTGTCTGCGTGTTTCTCTCTTTTAAAGAACACAATCTTTGTTGTTTCGCTTTGGGGCTGGTTCACACGTCCTTGACTAGCACACGGTGTGATCGTTTTGTAACTCGCACCTCAAACTGTTTTCATCAAAGAGCTCGGGGCTTTTGAAGCATTTGCAAAGGATGGCAAGGAACTCAAACTCAGTTGCGGCTTTCCAACTGTACCGATTTCTTGGAAGAACGTCACAAATTCTCAGAGAAGACAGCATTTCCCCCCGAAAAGGAGAGAGTTTTGACTTCAAGGCAGAAGAGATTTAGAGAGATTTAGAGAGATTTATTAATATTTGTAGGCCGCCCTTTTCCCTGAGGGGACTCAGGGCGGCTCACATAAAATAGGGGAAGGGGAGATACAGACATTAAGATAAGACATATAATAAAATAATAAACAACATACATTCATCATTCGGGAGGGGAATTATCCTTGTCCCCAGGCCTGACGGGCGAGCCAGTTCTTCAAGGCTGTGCGGAAGGCCTGGACGGTGGCGAGGGTGCGAATCTCTACGGGGAGCTCGTTCCAAAGGGTCGGGGCTACTACTGAGAAGGCCCTCCTCCTTGTAGTTGCCAGCTGACACTGGCTGGCCGATGGTATACGGAGGAGGCCTAATCTATGTGATCTTATTGGTCGCAGGGATGTAATTGGCATCCAAGAGTATCTTATTCAAACATGGTAGAACATAAATAGGAGTGTGTGTATGTGTGTGTGTCCCCCCTGTTCTTTTAGTCCAGGAGGGGGAGAAATCCAGTCTGATGGAACAGGATCAAAGTAAAACGAGAGGATTTTGACACTACCTAAGTAGGTGTAAGATGTAGTGAAGCCATCCCCGAAACCCATAGAGAAAAGAAGAGACATTGGAAGAATAGAATAGAATAGACAAGAGAAGAGACATTGGAAGAAAAGAATAGAGAAGAGACGAGAATTGGAAGAATAGAAGAGAAGAGAAGAGACATTGGAAGAAAAGAATAGAGAAGAGACGAGAATTGGAAGAATAGAATAGAAGAGAAGAGACATTGGAAGAATAGAATAGAATAGAATAGAGAAGAGAAGAGGCATTGGAAGAATAGAATAGAGAAGAGATGAGAATTGGAAGAAGAGAAGAGAAGAGACATTGGAAGAATAGAATAGAGAGGAGAGGAGAAGAGATGAGAAGAGACATTGGAAGAATAGAATAGAGAAGAGACGAGAATTGGAAGAATAGAAGAGAAGAGACATTGGAAGAATAGAATAGAGAGGAGAGGAGAAGAGATGAGAAGAGACATTGGAAGAATAGAATAGAGAAGAGACGAGAATTGGAAGAATAGAAGAGCATTGGAAGAATAGAATAGAAAAGAATAGAATAGAGAAGAGAAGAGACATTGGAAGAGAAGAGACATTGGAAGAATAGAATAGAATAGAGAAGAGAAGAGACATTGGAAGAGAAGAGACATTGGAAGAATAGAATAGAAGAGACATTGGAAGAATAGAATAGAATGGAAGAGAGAAGAGAAGACATATTGGAAGAATAGAATAGAATAGAGAAAAGAAGAGAAGAGACATTGGAAGAATAGAATAGAATAGAGAAGAAACATTGGAAGAATAGAATAGAGAAGAGACGAGAATTGGAAGAAGAGAGAGAAGGACATTGGAAGAATAGAAGAGAATAGAATAGAGAATAGAAGATGAGAAGAGACATTGGAAGAATAGAATAGAGAGGAGACGAGAATTGGAAGAATAGAAGAGAAGAGACATTGGAAGAATAGAATAGAGAAGAGAAGAGACATTAGAAGAATAGAATAGAATAGAGAAGAGACATTGGAAGAATAGAATAGAATGGAAGAGAGAGGAGAAGACACATTGGAAGAATAGAATAGAATAGAGAAAAGAAGAGAAGAGACATTGGAAGAATAGAATAGAATAGAATAGAGAAGAGAAGAGACATTGGAAGAATAGAATAGAGAAGAGACGAGAATTGGAAGAAGAGAAGAGAAGAGACATTGGAAGAATAGAAGAGAAGAGAAGAGACATTGGAAGAATAGAATAGAGAAGAGACGAGAATTGGAAGAATAGAAGAGCATTGGAAGAATAGAATAGAAAAGAATAGAATAGAGAAGAGAAGAGACATTGGAAGAGAAGAGACATTGGAAGAATAGAATAGAATAGAATAGAATAGAATAGAGAAGAGAAGAGACATTGGAAGAAAAGAATAGAGAAGAGACGAGAATTGGAAGAATAGAAGAGAAGAGAAGAGACATTGGAAGAATAGAATAGAATAGAAATAGAGAAGAGAAGAGGCATTGGAAGAATAGAATAGAGAAGAGACGAGAATTGGAAGAAGAGAAGAGAGAGACATTGGAAGAATAGAATAGAGAGGAGAGGAGAAGAGATGAGAAAGACATTGGAAGAATAGAATAGAGAAGAGACGAGAATTGGAAGAATAGAAGAGCATTGGAAGAATAGAATAGAAAAGAATAGAATAGAGAAGAGAAGAGCATTGGAAGAGAAGAGACATTTGGAAAATAGATAGAATAGAGAAGAGAAGAGACATTGGAAGAGAAGAGACATTGGAAGAATAGAATAGAAGAGACATTGGAAGAATAGAATAGAATGGAAGAGAGAAGAGAAGACATATTGGAAGAATAGAATAGAATAGAGAAAAGAAGAGAAGAGACATTGGAAGAATAGAATAGAATAGAGAAGAAACATTGGAAGAATAGAATAGAGAAGAGACGAGAATTGGAAGAAGAGAAGAGACGGGACATTGGAAGAATAGAAGAGAATAGAATAGAGAAGAGAAGAGATGAGAAGAGACATTGGAAGAATAGAATAGAATAGAGAAGAGACATTGGAAGAATAGAATAGAATGGAAGAGAGAAGAGAAGACACATTGGAAGAATAGAATAGAATAGAGAAAAGAAGAGAAGAGACATTGGAAGAATAGAATAGAATAGAATAGAATAGAATAGAATAGAGAAGAGAAGAGGCATTGGAAGAATAGAATAGAGAAGAGACGAGAATTGGAAGAAGAGAAGAGAAGAGACATTGGAAGAATAGAAGAGAAGAGAGAAGAGAAGAGAAGAGACATTGGAAGAATAGAATAGAGAAGAGACGAGAATTGGAAGAATAGAAGAGCATTGGAAGAATAGAATAGAAAAGAATAGAATAGAGAAGAGAAGAGACATTGGAAGAGAAGAGACATTGGAAGAATAGAATAGAATAGAGAAGAGACATTGGAAGAGAAGAGACATTGGAAGAATAGAATAGAAGAGACATTGGAAGAATAGAATAGAATGGAAGAGAGAAGAGAAGACATATTGGAAGAATAGAATAGAATAGAGAAAAGAAGAGAAGAGACATTGGAAGAATAGAATATAGAGAAGAGACATTGGAAGAATAGAATAGAGAAGACGAAATTGGAAGAAGAGAAGAGAAGAGACAGTGGAAGAATAGAAGAGAATAGAATGAGGAGAATAGATGAGAGAGACATTGGAAGAATAGAATAGAGAGAGACGAGAATTGGAAATAAGAAAGAAGATATTGGAAGAATAGAAGAGAAAGAAGAGACATTAGAAGAATAGAATAGAATAGAGAAGAACATTGGAAGAATAGAAAAATGGAAGAGAGAAGAGAAGACCATTGGAAGAAATAGATAGAATAGAGAAGAAGAAGAGAAGAGACATTGTGAAGAATAGAATAGAATAAATAGAATAGAATAGAGAAGATGCATTGGAGAATAGATAGAGAAGAGACGAGAATTGGAAGAAGAGAAGAGAAGAGACATTGGAAGAAATAGAAGAGAAGAGAGAAGAGAAGAGATGAGAAGAGACATTGGAAGAATAGAATAGAGAAGAGACGAGAATTGGAAGATAGAAGAGCATTGGAAGAATAGAATAGAAAAGAATAGAATAGAGAATAGAAGAGACATTGAGAAGAGAAGAGACATTGGAGAATATGAATAGAATAGAATAGAGAATAGAAGAGACATTGGAAGAATAGAATAGAATATAAGAGACATTGGAGAATAGAATAGAATTGAAGAGAAGAGAGACACATTGGAAGAATAGAATAGAGAAAAGAAGAGAAGAGACTTGGAAGAATAGAATAGAATAGAATAGAGAAAGGCAATGGAAGAATGAGAATAGAGACGAGAATTGGAAGAAGAGAAGCAAAGAGAAGAGAAAGAGACATTGGAAGAATAGAATAGAAAAGAATAGAATAGAAAAGAGAAGAGACATTGGAAGAGAAGAGAAGAGACATTGGAAGAATAGAATAGAATAGAATAGATAGAAAGAAGAGAAGAGACATTGGAAAATAGAATAGAGAGGAGAGAGGAGAAAGAAAGGGACAATGCAAGAATAGAATAGAATAGAGAAAAGAAGAGAAGAGACATTGGAAGAATAGAATAGAATAGAATAGAGAAGAGGCAATGGAAGAATAGAATATAGAAGAGACGAGAATTGGAAGAAGAGAAGAAAAGAGAAGAGACATTGGAAAGAAAGAAGAGACATTGGAAGAATAGAATGAATAGAGAGAGAAGAGACATTGTAAGAATAGAATGAGAGGAGAGGAGAAGAAAGGGGCAATGCAAGAATAGAATAGAGAAAAGAAAAGAAAGAGACATTGTAAGAATAGAATAGAATATTATAGAATAGAATTGAATAACAGAGCTGGAAGGTGCCTTGGAGGTCTTCTAGTCCAACCCTCTGCTCAAGCAGGAGAACCTATACCATTTCAGATAAATGGCTGTCCAATCTCTCCTTAAAAACCTCCAGTGATGGAGTACCCACAACCTCTGGAGGCCAGCTGTTCCACTGGTTCATTGTCCTCACTGTTAGAAAGTTTCTCCTCAATTCCAAGTTGCTTCTCGCCTTGATTAATTTCCATCCATTGTTTCTTATCTTGCCTTTTGTTGCTTTGGAAAATAAATGGCCCCCTCTTCTTTGGGGCAGCCCCTCAAATACTGGAATACTGCTTACATGTCACCTCCTAGTCCTTCTTTTCTCTAGACTAGCCAAACCCAAATCTCCAGCTGTTCATCCTATGTTTTAGTCTCCAGGCCTTTGATCCCCTTAGTCACTCTTCTCTTCTCTTTATTTCAAAGCCTCAACAACGTTTTGTAGTATGGTGACCAAAATCGGTTGCAGTATCCCAGGTGTGGCCTTACTAAGGTTTTACAAAGCGGTAAAGCTCAAGTGGCTCAGCGGCTAAGACACTGAGCTTGTTGATCAGAAAGATTGGCAGTTTGGGGGTTCAAATCCCCAGCACCGTGTAACGGAGGGAGCTCCCATTACTTCTGCCAACCGAGCAGTTCGAAAGCAGGTCAAAAACGCAAGTAGAAAAATAGGAACCACCTTTGGTGGGAAGGGAACAGCGTTCCGTGCGCCTTCGGCATTGAGTCATGCCGGCCACAACACCACGGAGATGTCTTCGGACAGCGCTGGCTCTTCGGCTTTGAAACGGAGATGAGCACTGCCCCCTAGAGTCGGGAATGACTAGTGCCTATGTGCCAGGGGAAGCTTTACCTTTAAAGCTCATTTTCTAATGGTGTGGCGGAGAATTTCTGGAGCACCTCGCCCCTTTCCTTCCTTTCCAAATCTCAAAAATATCTGTGTCAATTGGTTGTCAAACGGAGTCTCAATCCTTCTCTCTCTTCATAGACTCTTCCGCGCTTCCCCATGTCAAGCTTAGTCTTGGCTGCCTCGGGCGATGGGAAAATGAAGGCAGGGAACAAGCATTGATTGACGGAGTAAACCAGGAGAATGAATCGGAGGGGGAATCTCTCTGCAACTCCGCTCTCTTTTCAAATCACATCCATCGCGCAGTTGTCTGGCGAGAAGACCGGCCGTTGAGTGCCGGGAGCCAGCGTGGCAGCTAATAATTCCACATTTGATGTGGATCAATTATTGATGCGACATTAGCGAAATGCACACAGGCCGCAGACTGCCAAGTCGACAAGATGGGCACGCTTCAGAACTCTTCCTTCAAACCAGGCAGGCCTCCGAGAGCTTTGCAACGCTCTAACAGATTAACAGAGTTGGTACCTTGTAGGTCATCTAGTCCAACCCGCTGCTCAAGCAGGAGACCCTCCTTGAGCCATCTGACGGATGGCAGTCCAGTCTCTTTTTGGAAGCCTCCATTGATGAAGCTCCCACGACTTCCGAAGGGAACTTCTGTTCCATGGGTTGATTGTTCTCGCCGTCAGAAAATGTTCTCCTTATTTCTAAGTTTGAATCAATCAATCAGAATGGAGCTGGAAGGGACCTTGTAGGTCATCTAGTAACAACCCCCCACCCAAGCAGGAGAATCTACACCATTTCTGACAGATGGGAGTCCAGTTTCTTCTTGAAAGCTTCCAGGGATGAAGATCCCACAACTTCTGAAGGCAACTTCTGTTCCATGGGTTGATTGTTCTCACGGTCAGGAAATTCCTCCTTATTTCCAGGTTGAATCTCTCCTTGTTCAGTTTCCATCCATTATTCCTTGGCTGGCCTTCGGGTGCCTTAGAAAATAGCTTGGACTCCACCCCCCAGTACCTATAGTACTGCATCCATTTTGGTCACCACCCTATAAAAAAGGTGCGGAGACTCTAGAAAGAGTGCAGAGATGAGCCACCAAGATGATTAGGGGACTGGAGGCCCAAACATTTGAAGAACAGTTGCTGGAATTGGGTGTGTCTAGTTTAATGAAAAGAAGGACTAGGGGAGACATGATAGCAGTGTTCCAATATTTGAGGGGCTTCTGCAAAGAAGAGGGGGCGAGGGGTCAAACCAGGGGTGAAATCCATCAGGTTCTGGAAAACTGGTAGTGGAAATCTTGAGTAGTTTGGAGAACTACTTCTGTCTAGTCTAGTGAAGAGACCTGAACAAGGAGAAAAACTATGCAAATATTTTCCCAGTGAGGTGCTGTGCAAGGAAAGTCTGGGCACAGAGTCTCTGAGATTCACGGACAGATCTTCACACTCCTGAAATGAATGAACAAATTGCCTCCTGCAAACTCCTCTCCCCTTTCGCTCCTCTTTTATTTCCTATGGGAGGGGCCATTCATTGTCCACCTGTAGCTTTACTCCCAAGTCGACCCTGATTTCTGAGTTGTTCTTTTCTTCTGGCACCTCTGCCCATGCACACACTGGGAACAGGCTCCAGTTGTTCCTCTGCCTCACTGATGTCTGACTCTGAAGGCAGCTGAGAACTGCCAGATGGCCTCGACCCCGTCTCTGCCTCCGACGCAGAGCCCTCGTCTGACCTTCCTTCAGACCCCAGGACTGGCCCATGTTCCTCCCCAACCTCCTCACTGTCTGACTCTGCTGCCAGCCCCACTGGCCGCTGGCAGGCCACAATACTCTGATTCTGGCTCATGGCTTCTTGCGAAGTGTAGTTCGGCTTGGCTTGCTTCAATTCCCGTTCCTTCAGCCTGACATAACCCCACAGAGTCCAGTGCAACAAAAGGGTGTAATCTGGTTAATATCATCAGTCAGGTTTTGCAAGAAGCAGATGACAATCTGGAGGGTAACTGCTATTTCATGCCTACATTTAATCTTGCTGTGCTGGCTAATTTACACCACCACCACCCCACCCACACACATGAGTGTGAACATTCACACCCTTGACAACTTGCAAAGGCATCATTGCCGATGATCTTTATCCTGAAGGGAGAGCTGGGGAAGGGGCACTACTAGTTCCAGTGCTACCTTAGGTATAAAGCCATTGAGGTTTTAAATGGTGTAGGATCTCCTGCTTGGGCGGGGGGTTGGACTAGATGACCTACAAATCCCTTCCAACTCTGTTAATCTAATCTAATCTAATCCACTTCTAACCTAATAGGTTGAAGTGAAATAGTGACTGGTTCTTTACCAGGAACCAGCAAGCCAAAATTCCAGGTTCAACCCTCTATATTTCTAGATAGATGGATGGATGGATGGATGGATGGATGGATGATAGGTAGGTAGGTAGGTAGGTAGGTAGGTAGGTAGGTAGGTAGATAGATAGATAGATAGATAGATAGATAGATAGATAGATGATAGATAGATAGAGATAGATGATAGATAGATAGATAGATAGATAGATAGATAGATAGATAGATAGATAGAGATAGATAGATAGATAGATAGATAGATAGATAGATAGATAGAAAGATAGATAGATAGATAGATAGATAGATAGATAGATAGATAGATGATAGATAGAAATAGATGATAGATAGAAATAGATGATAGATAGATAGATAGATGATAGATAGATAGATGATAGATAGATAGAAAGATAGATAAAGATAGAGATAGAGATAGAGATAGAGATAGAGATAGAGATAGAGATAGAGATAGATAGATAGATAGATAGATAGATAGATAGATAGATAGATAGATAGATAGATAGATAGATAATAAAATTCTTTATTGGCCAAGTGTGGTTGGACACATAGGGAATTTGTCTTTGGTGCATAAGCTCCAACACTGGAAGTTTTTTAAGAAGATGTTGGATAGCCATTTGTCTGAAGTGGTGTAGGGTTCCTGCCTAAGCAGAGGGATGGACTAGAAGACCTCCAAGGTCCCTTCAAACTCTGTTATTCTATTCCATTCCATTTTATTCTATTCTATTCCATTCCATTCTAAACTATACTATTCTGCATTTTCTCCTGTTCTGTTCTGTTCTATTCCATTCCATTCCACTCTAAACTATACTATTCTGCATTTTTCTTCTATTCTATTCTATTCTATTCTATTCTATTCTATTCTATTCTATTCTGTTCTGTTCTGTTCTATTCTGTTCTGTTCTAAATGTAATAGCACCAAGATCCATTTCCCTCCCTGGTAATGGAATTATTGCAATTACAGAAACATTATGGAATAGTATCTTCATTGTTCTACTCCACTATCTTCCTCAAATCCCAACCCTACCCCATCATGACTGTTTTCAAGCTGTGTTGACCACATCTGGAGATATTGAGTAACATGACCTTAATGAGAGAAGCGAAGGACCTTGGTTAGGGTCTGCTGGTCCATTGAGAAAGCAACATAATGAGTGGCTGGAGAACAGGAAAGCCATAATATGTTTACTCTGATTTTCAGTCTGGGGGTACGAGCCACCAAATAGTTCCATTATATGATAATTATTTGGTATTAAATTATTGAAGCAGTTAAATTATTTACGTTGTTTTGGAGACACAGGCCAGACTGGCTACTGGTTTCAAAAGAAAAATGAAATAAGCACGTCTTCCTCAATGCGTTGGGAGACATGGGAGACAGTGGCATGTCTAGAGGTTTTCATAAATTTCAACTCAAGAAGAAGTATGGAGGCGGGGAGAAGAAAGAACCCCAAAACTCAGAAACATCATATTGAAAAAAATTGAAAAATTGAGGCCAGAGCCTTCGTTCTTACAAGCCAAGATGCTCAAGTTTTCAATTGCTTGTCCTTCTAATTTCAATAACCTCTCCCCCTAAACCAGTGGTTCCCAAACTTGGCAACTTTAAGACTTGTGGACTTCAACTCCCAGAACTCCCAGTCTACAAGTCTTAAAGTTGCCAAGTTTGGGAAATACTGCCCTAAAACCATTCTAAAAGGTAAAAGTAAAAGGTTCCCCTGGCACATCTGAGCTAGTCGTTCCCGACTCTAGGGGGGTGGTGCTCGTCTCTGTTTCAAAGCCGAAGAGCCAGCGCTGTCCGAAGATGTCTCCGTGGTCATGTGGCCAGCATGACTCAACGCTGAAGGCGCACGGGACGCTGTTTCCTTCCCACCAAAGGTGGTTCCTATTTTTCTACTTGCATTTTTGACCTGCTTTCGAACTGCTAGGTCGGCTGAAGCTGGGACAAGTCACGTGAGCTCCCTCTGCTACGTGGCACTCGGGATTCGAACCGCCAAACTGCTGACCTTTCTGATCGACAAGCTCAGCGTCTTAGCCACCGCACCGTACAGACAATAGCAATAGCAGTTAGACTTATATACCGCTTCATAGGCGGTTTACAGAGTCAGCATATTGCCCCCACAGTCTGGGTCCTCATTTTACCCACCTCAGAAGGATGGAAGGCTGAGTCAACCTTGAGCCGGTGAAATTTGAACCACCGAACTGCAGCTAGCAGTCAGCTGAATTGGCTGCAGTACTGCACTCTAACCACTGCACCACCTCGGCTCTTAAGGCTCCTTATCTTTCCCCATTTCCCCAACTGAAAGGGATTTATGAGACGATCTGAAAGGGAGCTGCAGTTCAGAGTGATGGTGAACCTCATAAGTGAGGGGTCCTTGGTGTTCTCTGAGTTGGGTTGTTTTCTTATAGACATTTCAATCATCAGTCTTAGCAAGAGCCGAGGTGGCGCAGTGGTTAGGGTGCAGTACTGCAGGCCACTTCAGCTGACTGTTATCTGCAGTTCAGCGGTTCTAATCTCACCAGCTCAGGGTTGACTCAGCCTTCCATCCTTCCGAGTTAGGTGAAATGAGGACCCAGACTGTGGGGGCGATATGCTGACTCTCTAAACCGCTTAGAGAGGGCTGAAAGCCCTATGAAGTGGTATATAAGTCTAACTGCTAGAAGGGAGCGGGCTTTGTTATATGTTCTTTCTAGCACTGATGATGCTCCCTAGTTGGGGCATGAAACGTCTGCAAGAAAACCACCAAGCTCAGAGAGCCCCAAGGACCCCACAGTCGTCGTCGTCCTCCTCCTCCTCCTCCTCCTCCTCCTCCTCCTCCTCCTCCTCCTCCTCCTCCTTTTCTCCTTCCTCTTCTTCCTCCCCCCCTCCCCTTCCTTTCTAGCACTGATGGTGTTCCCTAGTTGGGTAATGGAACGTCTGCAAGAAAACCACCAAGCTCAGAGAGCACCAAGAACCCCACAGTACAGTCCTCCTCCTCCTCCTCCTCCTCCTCCTCCTCCTCCTCCTCCTCCTCCTTTTCTCCTTCCTCTTCTTCCTCCCTCCCTCCCCTTCCTTTCTAGCACTGATGATGCTCCCTAGTTGGGGCATGAAACGTCTGCAAGAAAACCACCAAGCTCAGAGAGCACCAAGGACCCCACAGTCCTCCTCCCCCTCCTCCTCCTCCTCCTCCTCCTCCTCCTCCTCCTCCTCCTCCTCCTCCTCCTCCTCCTCTCCTCCTCCTTTTCTCCTTCCTCTTCTTCCTCCCCCCTCCCCTTCCTTTCTAGCACTGATGGTGTTTCCTAGTTGGGTAATGGAACGTCTGCAAGAAAACCACCAAGCTCAGAGAGCACCAAGAACCCCACAGTACAGTCCTCCTCCTCCTCCTCCTCCTTTTCTCCTTCCTCTTCTTCCTCCCTCCCTCCCCTTCCTTTCTAGCACTGATGGTGTTCCCTAGTTGGGTAATGGAACGTCTGCAAGAAAACCACCAAGCTCAGAGAGCACCAAGAACCCCACAGTCGTCCTCCTCCCCCTCCTCCTCCTCCTCCTCCCCCTCCTCCTCCTCCTCCTCTTCCTCCTCCTCCTCCTCCTCCTTTTCTCCTTCCTCTTCTTCCTCCCTCCCTCCCCTTCCTTTCTAGCACTGATGGTGTTCCCTAGTTGGGTAATGGAACGTCTGCAAGAAAACCACCAAGCTCAGAGAGGACCACCGAGGATCCCTCCACCAAGAGTCTTGGATTGAGAGCAAACTCATTCTTCACCGGAGTCGCAATTAGCATCGGCTTCCAGGGAGTTCCCTGTCATTAAGATCAGCAAGTTTTGATCCGGGTGGGAGCTTATGCTACGTAGCCCCCCCCCACTCCCGATAAAAGATTCTCCTTTATCGGAAATTCCCAAATCTCTACTTAAAATCTTTTGCGCTGGGGAAGAAGGGGAAGGAGAGCAAAACTCCACAAACCATAGAGCAGTGGGGAAAAAAATATGGAGGAGAATCTGTTGCTAGAGCTCCTACCTGGGAAATAGAAAACCACTTATAATCCACCTAATCTCCTCTCAATTTTCCTCCCACCTAGGAAAGACAGGAGGTTCATCCATTTGGGACTCTGTAGGGGAAGGAGAAGATCAGCTAAATGGATATTATAACTCTTCCTAAGTCTGGCGTTCAAACATTTGCTGTGTCCAGAAAACAAGACTTTGATGATTTCATTATTTCCTTTGTGCCGTTCCCCCCCCCCCCACAAACCCAAATCTAACTGCCCCAGATATGCCAAAATCAAAACCTCAGATATCCCTATTTCTTTAAACGACACATGTGAAAGGAAATAATGAAAGAAGTGGGGGGGGGGGAGTGAGGGAAACAAAGAGATAAAAGATAACGGAAAGAGAAATGAATGTGATGTCTCATCTGATACTGCAGAGAGGGGAGAGGGAGAAAGAAGGAGGGAGAGAGAGAAAGAGAGAGGGAAGGAGAAGGAGGGAGGGACAGAGAGGGATAGGAAAATGAGGAGAGTGGGAGAAAAAGAGGGAGAAAGACGGGAGAGAGCGGGAAAGAGAGAGAAAGAGAAGGAGGGGAAGGGGGAGAGGAAGCAGAGAGAGGGGGAGAGAGAAAGAGGGGAGAGAGAGAAAGAGGGGAAGAGAGAGGGAAGGAGAGGGAGGGAGGGACAGAGAAGGAGAGGAAAACGAAGAGAGGGGGAGAGAGGGGAGAGAAAGAGGGAGAAAGAGGAGAGAGAGAGGGAAAGAGAGGGAAAGAGAAGGAGGGGAAGGGGGAGAGGAAGCCAGAGAGAGGGGGAGAGAGAAAGAGGGGAGAGAGAGAAAGAGGAGAAGAGAGAGAGAAGGAGAGGGAGGGAGAGGGAGAGAGGGAGACATTTTGGTTCCCATCCAAGAAGTTTCTTCAGTTCTTCAGGAAGCAACTGGACTTAGTTTTCCCTTGAAGATGTTTTGCTTCTCACCCAAAAAGCTTCTTCAGTTCTTTAGAGGGCAACTGAACTTTATTTTTCCTTGAAGATGTTTTGCTTCTCACCCAAGAAGCTTCTTCAGTTCTGAAGACTTGGGGAGCCAACAAATGCTTGCATCTGGTCGGCCTTTTTACAGTTCGATCTGCCAAGGAGGAGACAGATAATTTTGCTGGAAACCTGCTCTTTATCCTTCTTATTTGCAGTCAATATCTCTGATTGTACAAATGCATCAGAAGGGAAGGGGGATGAAAAGAAGGATGGCCATAGAAGACCAAGAAGAGGAAAAAAAAATCAATCTCATGTGAATAGAAGGTGTTTACACACTTAAACCCAGAGATGCCGCTTTCCGATCGATTCGTCCTCCCGCAGTGGTGAAATTCGGGTATTTGAAGCTGGGCTAGTAATGCAACAGAAGACAGCTAAGCGGAATATCCTTCCTCGTGGATTTTTTTTAAAAAAAATCTTATTATTATTCTCCTTTTGTAGGAGTTTCAGTGAAATATGCAAGCACAGCGTTCCAATTTTTTTCCCACCCTGCCTTCCCACGGACTGCAGAGCCTGTCCAGCCATTCAATCTATGCAGCAGCCAGAAAATAAGATCATTTGCATTGGGGGGGGGGGGGAAAGAAAGAAAAGCAAAATATTCCCCCCCCCCTCCTGCCGGGCTTGGTGGCTGAAGGATTTATGAGTGGCCTCGTCTCTGCAAATTCAAGATAGGCCCAGATTTCAAAATGTCTTTCTAGAATCAAAAGTGAAGTGTTAGTACCGCTTTATGAAAGCCTTAGTAAGGCCACACCTGGAATATTTCCCCATCCAGTTTTGGTTAACAGGTTAGGAAGAAAAAAGAGATGTTAAGAGTTTGGAAAAAGTGCAGAGAAGGGCAACGAAGAGGGTTAAAGACCTGGAGGCAAAAATGCATAAAGAACGGTCGCAGGAATGGAATTTGGTTAGTCTAGAGCAGTGTTTCTCAACCTTGGCAACTTGAAGATGTCCGGACTTCAACTCCCAGCATTCCCCAGCCAGCATTCGCTGGCTGGGGGATTCTGGGAGTTGAAGTCCGGACATCTTCAAGTTGCCAAGGTTGAGAAACACTGCTCTAGAGAAAATAAGGACTGGGGTTTGTGTGTGTGTGTGTGTGTGTGTGTGTGTGTGTATGACATGATAGCAGGATTCCAATATTTGAGGGGCTGTCACAAAGAAGAGGAGGTCAATTTATTTCCCAAAGCACCAGAAGGCAGGACAAGAAACGATGGAAGGAGAGAGGCAACTTGGAATTAAGGAGAATCTTCCTAACAGTGAGGAAAATTAACCAGTGGGGACAGAAATTGCCTTCAGAAAAACCGGGAAATTACACAAGAAGAGGAAGCAATTCGGGAAATTCTGATTTGTGCCGAAATGGATAAATCGACATGGGAATTGAAGAACAAAGATGAATCAGAATATTATAAGATCTGGGATACATTTTATCGATGGTTGGGGGGTGGCGGGTAGGAAAGACTGCCAAAATAAGTAAGAACTAAGATTTATAGAATGGAGATTAGAATTATGTATGAAATAATAACAGTGAAATTGTATAAGATAAGAACAAAGCGGTTCCACCACAAATCCGTGAAGCCCTTATCCGCGGAGACATAAGCGCGAAGACTAATTCGTGCCGTTCTAAGCGCTAAGGAAAAACGCGACCCTACCGCGATGACATAATCGCGGAGGGCAAATTCGCGCATTCCCAAGCACTCAGTACCCTAAACCTAACCCTAAACCTAACCCTAACCCTAAACCTAACCCTAAACTTAACGCTAAACCTAATGCTAAACCTAACCCTAAACTTAACCCTAACCCTAACCCTAAACCTAACCCTAAAACAAACCCCTACACCTAACCCTAAACCTAACCCTAAAACAAACCCCTAAACCTAACCCTAACCCTAACCCTAACCCTAAACTTAACGCTAAACCTAACGCTAAACCTAACCCTAAACCTAACCCTAAACTTAGCCCTAAACCTAAACCTAACCCTAACCCTAAACCTAACCCTAAACCTAACCCTAAACCTAACCCTAAACCTAACCCTAACCCTAAACCTAACCCTAAACCTAACCCTAAACTTAACGCTAAACCTAACGCTAAACCTAACGCTAAACCTAACCCTAAACTTAGCCCTAAACCTAAACCTAACCCTAACCCTAACCCTAACCCTAACCCTAAACCTAACCCTAAACCTAACCCTAAACCTAACCCTAAAACAAACCCCTAAACCTAACCCTAACCCTTACCTTATTTGAAGTTGGCTTTCTGCCACGGTGCCGTTTTAAAGCGCCCTTCTGTTGCCGCGCTGTTGTCGCGGCGGTGATGATGCGCGGTGATGACGTCGCGGCTTTAGCGCCGTGATTTTATCACCGTGATTTTGACTAGTGCGGTTTTGTCATGCCACGGAACAAAGCAACATGGTTGGAAAATACGATGTCTTTATATTTGTAAATACTGAATAGACCAATTGTAAATAAGCATGGTGGTTATGATATTTTAACTTTATATTTTAGTATGTATGGCAAAGACATTGCCAGGATGTTTACATTGTGTCCAGTGTTTTAATGTGCGTTCAATAATAAAACTTTTAAAAATAAAATAAAGGAACTTCCTTCAGAAATCAGAAATCAGTCACTTATCTGAAATGGTTCTCTTTTTGAGCAGGGGGCTGGACTAGAAGACCTCCAATACCCCTTCCAGCTCTATTCTAGTCTAAGTCTTTATTACAATCTAAACCAGCATAAAGTAGTCCCCTTTTTTCCACCATTCTCCAGAAATAGAAAGCATGCAGGTGAAATTCAATCCTGAAAAAAATAAGGTTCTACATTTAGGCAAGAAAAACGAAATGCACAGGTACAGTATAGATGGCACCTTGCTCAATAGCAGTAACTGTGAGAGGGATCTTGGAATCCTAATGGACAACCATTTAAATAGGAGCCAGCCATGTGCAGCAGCTTCCCAAAAAGCCAGCACAGTTCTAGGCTGCATCAACAGAGGGATAGAATCAAGATCACGTGAAGGGTTAATGCCACTTTTTAATGCCTTGATAAGGCCACACTTGGAATACGGCATCCAGTTTTGGTCGCCACGATGTAAAAAAGATGTGGAGACTCTGGAAAGAGTGCAGAGAAGAGCAACAAAGAGGATGAGGGGGCTGGAGGCTAAAACATCTGAAGAACGGTTGCTGGAACTGGGTATGTCTAGTTTATTGAAAAGAATGACTAGGGGAGACATGATGGCAGTCTTCTGATATCTCAGGGGCTGCCCCAAAGAAGAGGGAGTGAAGCTATTACTAAAAACACCTGAAGGCAGGACAAGAAGAAATGGGTGGAAACTAATCAAGGAGAGAAGCAAGTTAGAACTGAGAAGAAATTTCCAGGATAGTTGGAACAATTAATCAGTGGAACAACTTGCCTCCAGAAGTTGTGAACGCTCCAACATTGGAAGTTTTTAAGAAGTGATTGGATATCCATTTGTCTGAAGGGGTGTAGGGTTTCCTGCCTAGGCAGGGGGTTGGACTAGAAGACCTCCAAGGTCCCTCCCAACTCTGTTATTCTCTTCTATTCTATTAAAAAAAAGAAAAGAAAACTCTAAAATTACTTCCCAAGGTCTCCGTTATGTTCCAGACTGTCATTAATTCTGAGTGGCAACCCTGGCTTTTATTGAGAGAGTTCAGCTCATTGAAACTTGGCCTTATTGACAAGGAGCGAAACAGAAATATTGAATTTAGATTCTTTGGCAAGGAAAACAGATGACGCTCTGCAGCTACAGTTCCGAGATCCCAGCCTTCAGATTTAAGAGCTACAGGCCTTTTATTTGTTTATTGTTACACATCCTGAAATTTTGGAGGATGGTGAGAACAATCAACCCATGGAACAGACGTTGTGGGAGCTTCATCCCTGGAAGCTTTCCAGAAGAAACTGGACTGCCATCTGTGAGAAATGGTGTAGGGTCTCCTGCTTGGGGTGGTGGTGGGCTAGATGATCTACAAGGTCCCTTCCACTTCTGTTAATCTGTAAAGGATACTGAGACTCTAGAAAGAGCGCAGAGAAGAACAACGAAGATGATTAGAGGACTGGAGACTAAATCATATGAAAAATGGTTGCAGGGACTGGGCATGGCTGGTCTAGTGAAGAGAAGGACCAGGGGAGACAGGATAGCAGCCTTCCAATATTTGGGAGGAGGGGGTCAAGCTATTTACCAAAGCACGTGAAAGTTAGACAAGGAATAATGGATGGAAACTAAAGAAGGAGAGATTCAACCTGGAAATAAGGAGAAATTTTCTGACAGTGAGAACAATCAACTCATGGAACAGAAGTTGTGGGAGCTTCATCCTCGGAAGCTTTCAAGAAAAGACTGGACTCCCATCTGTCAGAAATGATGTAGGTTCTCCTGCTTGGATGTAGGGTTGGACTAGATGACCCCCCAAGGTCCCTTCCAGATTTATTCTGATTGATTGATTCAACCTAGAACTAAGGAAGAATTTCCTGACAGTGAGAACAATCAACCAAAGGAACAAAGTTGCCTTCAGAAGTTGTGGGAGCTTCATCCCTGGAAGCTTTCAAGAAGACACTGGACTGCCATCTGTCAGGAATGGTGTAGGGTCTTCAGCTTGGGGGGGTGTTGGACTAGATGACCTACAAGGTCCCTTCCAACTCTTAATTGTTAATTTGTAAAGGATATTGAGACTCTGGAAAGAGTGCAGAGAAGAGCAACCAGGATGATGAGGGGACTAGAGACTAAAACATATGAAGAACAATTGCAGGAACTGGGCTCCTGCTTGGGCAGAAGGGGGTTGGACTAGATGGCCTACAAGATCCCTTCCAACACAGTTATTCTGTCTAGATCCCTGGTGTGCCATCTCAGGGTGGACACACCGTAGACTGTTTTCCAATTCTGTTCGGTTCCAGAGCGGTCACTCGCAACCATTTGGCCCAATATTCTGCAACTGCGGGTCCCATGTTAATGAGATTCTAATCTCCTGCAGGGAATTGCATACTCATTTGCAAAAAAACAAGGCTGCAAGAACCTGAAGGTATCTACTGACCATTTTTCTTCACTGATTTGTAATTAGTTGTTTTGCAGTAGAACTGGCTGTCCAGGTTACGCGTATGTGTGTTTTTAAGACTGCTAATCATTAGCAGTCCATCAACCTCTTTGCAATCTGTTTATTAACTGGAGTTTTTATTTATATTTTTAGTCCTATGGTTTGCCACCCAAAAACACTTGATTGTGACATGGTGGGCTATACAAATTGCTTAAATAAATAGAATAGAATAGAGAATAGAATGGAATGGAATAGAATAGAAAATGGAATGGAATAGAACAAAAATAGAATAGAATGGAATGGAATGGAATAGAACAAAAAATAGGAATAGAATGGAATGGAAAATAGAATATAATAGAATATAGAATGGAATGGAATAGAGTAGCATAGCATAGAGTAGAATAGAATAGATAATAGAATAGAATAGAAAATAGAATAGAATAGGAAATAGAATAGAATAGAATAGAAAATAGAATAGAATAGAGAATGTAGAATAGAATAGAGAGGAATAGCATAGAATAGAGAATGTAGAATAGAATAGAAAATAGGATTGAATAGAATAGAGAATAGGATAGAATAGAATAGAATATAGAATGGAATAGAGTAGAATATAGAATGGAATAGAATAGAATATAGAATGGAATAGAATAGAATATAGAATGGAATGGAATAGAATAGAATACAATAGAAAATAGAATAGAAAATAGAATGGAATAGACTAGAATAGATATTAGAATAGAATAGAAAATGGAATAGAATAGAAAATAGAATAGAGAATAGAATAGAATATAGAATGGAATGGAATAGAGTAGCATAGCATAGCATAGAGTAGAATAGAATAGAAAATAGAATAGAATAGAAAATAGAATAGAATAGGAAATAGAATAGAGAATAGAATAGAATATAGAATGGAATGGAATAGAATATAGAATGGAATGGAATAGAGTAGCATAGCATAGAGTAGAATAGAATAGAAAATAGAATAGAATAGAATTCTACCATCTGGATGAAAGGTGAACACCTGAATAAAAAATAAGTCAGGTAGATCCAGGAGGCTGCTAGCATAACCAGGCAAATATCAGCATGTCTCATTGACAGGCGTTGAGCCCCTGCCAATTTAAAAATTACAGTAACATCGATTTCCCCATAAACCTTCCAGCTCTTATGATTTATTCATTCTTCTGTTTGGGTTTTAATTTTAAATGATTCCTAAATAAGGGTGACCTGACAACACCTTTCATCTCCAGGAAGGCTAGCAAAAGAGAATGCAAATGTTTCCTTCCCTCGCTCTTTTCTGGAAATGCAAATCGCAGTGAGCAAAGAGGGGAGGGGGGGGGTTGGAATTAAGGAAGGTTCCCCAAACGGATTAGGAATGAGCCCTCCCTAAGAGAAGAGGCACCTGAGCTCGGACAGATTACAATTTGCAAACCTGCAAATAAAATTTAAAAAAAAAACATCTTTCTTGTTGTTTCCTAATGCAAAGACCACCCCAGGAGCTTTTATCATGCATTTGTTAACCATTTTATTTTCAGGGTACCCAAGTACATAAACAGAGCAGATGAGGCTGAGAAAGCCGTTCTTTTAGAATTCTCAACTTTTGCAAAGAAAAAAAAAGGGACTTCCGAAATGCAAAACCACTGGGGGAAAACGAAGCACAGGTTTGTTTCCCCCACCCCCTTCCTTCTAAATATCCGTGGTCTGACAGGAGGCCTCCAGAAGTGGGCTCACGTCATTTAACAACAGGTTCATCCACAATCGAAAATGTGAGCACACGTGTGTGCAAGCTTTGCTGGCGCACTGCATCTAAACCACGGCGATTATATAGACGGAATAGCAAGGGGGGTAGCCGCTGGCCCAGTGGTGGGTTTCAATTTTTTTTAGAACCTCTTCTGTAAGTGTGGCCTGCTTTGTGGGAGTGGCTTGCCAGCCATGTGACTGGGTGGGGGTAGCCAACTTGTAAAATGTGGTGAAACTCACTTAACAATGCTCTTGCTTAGCAACCAAAATGTTGGCTCAGAAACTCTAGCATTTGAAGCACGCAAGTCTTAAAGCTGTCAAGTTACAAGACCCTTGCACCCCTAACCCTTTAGAAAAAAACTGCACGGGGAGTTCAAACTTGACAGCTTTAAGACTTGTGGACTTCAACTCCCAGAATTCCTCCTCCAGTCATGTTGGCTCAGGAACTCTGGCATTGAAGTGTGCAAGTCTTAAAGCTGTCAAGGTACAAGACCCTTGCACCCCTAACCCTTTAGGGAAAAAAACCCCAGGGGTGTTCAAACTTGACAGCTTTAAGACTTGTGGACTTCAACCCCCAGAATTCCTCCTCTCGCTCTTCATCTTGATGATGTGTGGACGGGCGGGGGGAGGGAGCTGGAACGGGTTCTAAACGGCATTGTAGATTTGTGGAACCTCTTCTAGAGAAGAGGTGAGAACTGGCAGGAACCCACCCCTGCGCTGGCCATAACTACTGGTTCGGTTGAACCGGTCCAAACTGATTGAATCCCACTGAATCCTGGAGGCCTCGTATAAATTAAAATCTGAAAGAGTGACTGGGAAGGAGTTTTGCTTCTTGCGTCCTTCTCTGATTGTTATCCAATTTGATTAAATTAAATGGGTTCCCCCCCTCTTTTGCCAGAAACAAGGGATGGAAACAAATCAAACCAACCTAGAATTAAGGAGAAATTTCCTGATAGTGAGAACAATTAATCAGCGGAATGACTTGCCTCCAGAAGTTCTGGGTACTCCAACACTGGAGGTTTTGAAGAAGACATTGGACAACTGTTTATCTGAAATGGTACAGGGTTTCTTGCTTGAGCAGGGGGTTGGACTAGAAGACCTCCAAGGTCCCTTCCAACTCTGTTATTCGGTTTTTATTCTTGTAAAGTCACACCATCATGCCCCACCACCTTGCTTACAATATATGCAACCTCCACCCCATTCAATGTAATTGAAAGAAATCTTAAAACTGCCTGAACATAAGACAGGAACAAAACAGAGTCAACCTTGAGCCTGGTGAGATTCGATTTGCCAAATTGCAGGCAGCCGGCAATCAGCATAAGTAGCCTGCAGTACTGCACTCTGTCCACTGTGCCATCATGGCTCTTCATGGTAGGATAGTCCTTGCATTTAACAAGGTCTAGTAGCCCTTGCCTGCTTAGCATCTGACAGGCATGGCCAGGAAATAATAAGATATGAAACTTGGCTGGGAAATCAAACCAATACACCAGGAGAAGCCAGTGCAAAACCACCATTGCATTGTCATTGAGGAAATCACTCCACTCCCCGTGGAGATTCGTACCCTCACCACCCTTCAGACCTTCCGCACAGCCCTTAGAATCTGGCTATCCCGTCAGGCCTGGGGCTAAAGATTGTAACCTGCCCGAATGGTATGAATGTTGCGTTTTAATCATGTACTGTCTTATATGTAAAAGTTTGTCTCCCCCCCCCCCCCTTGGATTGTGAGCCGCCCTGAGTCCCCCCAGGGAAAAGGGCGGCATACAAATAAACAATCTGAATCTGAATCTGAATCAACTTGTTGTGTAGAAGATGCCAGGAGCTGAGCTCACCCTGGTTCAGGGCATGAATTTATGCCAATTGCAACACAGAAATGCCAAGCTCACTCAAATTGATGATGGGGATCAGTGGAAGAAATATCCCAAAATACAAGGTAGGGAAATTTCACTAAGGATGAAAAATTGTGGTGTTGAATTGCTTAAAGGTTGGGTCTTCCTTAGTTGGTCCTAATCAAATCAAATATCCAGTTAAAGGAATTTAGAATTTTATCGCTCATGGATCCGACCCTGATTGTGCAACACCGAGTCTATTCCGGACATTGTCTGCAACGAATTGGTCTGAAATGGTATGGGTATGAGTAGAAATTTGGACTATGTCAGAGTGCGCACAATGTGACTATTTTGAGATAACCCAGGAGCAAAATACAGTAAACAGTTTGTCTTTCAAGCAGTGCTTTATCTTCAAGGAATATATACATACATGTACTAGACAAAAGTCAGGCAATCAATCATCAACTATAGCATGGAAGCACCATGGAGAGGGACGCCCTCACATGGTCTCTCTTATATAAAGGTAAAGGTTCCCCTTGCACATATGTGCTAGTCGTTCCCGACTCTGGGGGGTGGTGCTCATCTCCGTTTCAAAGCCGAAGAGCCAGCGCTGTCCGAAGATGTCTCCGTGGTCATGTGGCCGGCATGACTCAACGCCGAAGGTGCATGGAACACTGTTCCCTTCCCACCAAAGGTGGTTCCTATTTTTCTACTTGCATTTTTACATGCTTTCAAACTGCTGGGTTGGCAGAAGCTGGGACAAGTCACGGGAGCTCACTCCCTTATGCGGCTCTAGGGATTTGAACTGCCGAACTGTTCTGATCAACAAGCTCAGTGTCTTGGCCACTGAGCCACCGTGTCCCCTCTCTTATATATACAGCCTCTTAAAGTGGTAGCAGTTAAAAACCCCTGCTGACTCATTCTCATCGCATCATCATTTCAGCCTTACAGCAGCTGGTCAGCTATTAAATCATCATTACCCTGCCCGACTAGAAGATCTCCAACTTCCCCTCCAAACTCTCTTCTTTGGTTATTTTTTTCTTACCCTTATTTCCTACACCTAAACGATGAGAATGGGAGATTTGGGTTGACACGTGATTCCTCATCCCAACTTTCCTATTACTGATTTCCTTGGAGGTTAAGAATCCTCAAATCATTTTCTCTCCTTAAGTAAGTGGAACGACCAACAGTTTCTATATGGTGTGCTTGGTTTGTTTCTTCTTCTTTTTTTGCAGACTGGAAAGCTTGTTCTTTCATTTATCAAAGAGAGGGAGTTTATTCACTCTGGGGTCTCACCTGCATAAAGCCTCCTTAAAAACATCTGCAATATACATTAGTTTGTCCTTTTCTCCCCAAACCAGGGGGAGGGAAGGAGAGAGAGCGAGAGAGAGAGAGATGTCAGACTTATTAATGTGCTTGCTTTCCCCAAGCAGCTTTTAGCTTCTTATCACTCCATGTTTCCTAAGCAGAGACACTGGCTGAATTTGAAAGAGCCCCGCTAAAGTCAGCCGCGAAGAAAGCAATATCCAAACGCTGCAGGAAGAAGCATCAGGGAAGGAGGAAAATGCAAAAGTTGGGGAAAGATTTCTATTAGGAGGAACTGGCTGTGAGCAGATGTCCGAAAATCCAAAAACAGCAACAGAGAAAAAGATGTCTCCTTTGTTTAGGAGACTTTAGTTGGGTTGAAAGAATTGTGCTGTGAAGAATCACAAAGAGGAGGATGGTAGAGTTCATTGGGGAGATGTTGTGGCCCAGCAGGAGCCGTTGGAGCTGCCACCAGACTCCAAAAGCGAGGGGCCCTATGAGTCGGCTCTGGAGGATGTGGAGGACCCTGGACAGGGTTCCAACTCCAAGCAGAGAGGCTGGTTGGCTACCAGGAGGCTCCTGAGCCTTAGACCAGTGGGGAGGAGACAAGGGAGAATGATCCGGACGCCAGCAGTGAGTTGTTCCTGGATGCCCGGCACCGAAGAGCTAATAGGCGTCAGGAACAGTTGCGCAAGTACAGGAGGTAATTGCACTCAGCTGATGGTCATTAGGCTCCTCTTCAGACTATAAAAGGACTGCTTGTGCACACTCCCCTTTTGCAGAAGTCAACACAGGAACTAATGCTGGAGAACATGATGGTGAGCTTGGCAGTTTGGATTGCTGCCACAGCTTATCTGTGCTGGATTGCTGCCCAAGGTTGTCTGTGCCGGTTTGCTGCCAAGGACCTGCCTGTCTGTTAATTAAATGCCATAACTTATCTTTGGCTCAGAGTGTGCTTTGGTGTGGAACGATGGGGATCAGAACAGGGAGCTGTTTCTGGAATGCCTGTGGTCCTAGAAAACAAGTCAACTGTCACCTCCACGCTCTCCATAGAAGTGGACCAGGGTGATGGAGTCCACCAAATACATGGAGAGCTATTCAGGTGCTCAGGAACAAGTGAAGAGATGCCCCTCTCCCCAAATGTACAATTTTGAAAAGAAGGGTATTTTTTAAAGCATTTTCTTGAGTTCCACTTGGGTCTGATGCTTTGGAGAACACCTTGTTCTCCAAGTTGTTGAGACTCTAGAAAAAGTGCAAAGAAGAGCAACCAGGATGATGAGGGGACTGGAGGCTAAAACATATGAAGAACGGTTGCAGGAACTGGACATGGTTGGTCTAGTGAAGAGAAGGACCAGGGGAGACAGGATAGCAGTCTTCCAGAGAGGAGGGGGTCAAGCTATTTTTCAAAGCACCCGAAGGCCAGACAAGGAATAATGGATGGAAACTGAACAAGGAGAGATTCAACCTGGAAATAAGAAGGAATTTCCTGACAGTGAGATCAACCAACCCATGGAAGAGAAGTTGCCTTCGGAAATTGTGGGAGCTTCATCACTTGAGACTTTCAAGAAGAGATTGGACTGCCATTTGTCAGAAATGGTGTAGGGTCTTCTGCTTGGGTTGGACTAGATGGCCTCCACAGTTCCTTTTGACTGTTAATCCAATCTAATCCCAGGAAGAATGCCGTATCCATGAACATCTCATTGCTCAGGAGCAGTTCTGTTTTTTAGACCATTACTCCTTTTTTAGGCTATTTCCCCCATCATTTTGCTCACCAAAGCCAGTGTTTTTAAGCAGTTCCCACAGAAAAGAAGGAACAGAAATGTAGGCCACGGGAAAACCTATAGAATAGAATGGAGTGGAGTGGAGTGGAGTAGAGTAGAATACTCAGAATGAAGTACAATAGAGTAGAGTAGAGAGTTGAGTTGAGTAGAGAGAAGAGTAGAGTAGAATGAAGCACAAGAGAGTAGAGTAGAATAGGAATAGGAATAGGAGTAGAATGAAGTACAGTAGAGTAGAGTTGAGTAGAGAGTAGAGTAGAGTAGAATAGAGTAGAGTAGAATGAAGTACAATAGAGTAGAATAGAATAGGAATAGAATAGAATGAAGTACAGTAGAGTTGAGTATAGAGTAGAGTAGAGTTGAGTAGAGAATAGAGTAGAATAGAGTAGAATAGAATGAAGCACAATAGAGTAGAGTAGAATAGGAATAGAATAGAATGAAGTACAGTAGAGTTGAGTAGAGAGTAGAATAGAATAGAGTAGAGTAGAATGAAGCACAATAGAGTAGAATAAGAATAGAATAAAATGAAGTACAGTAGAGTTGAGTATAGAGTAGAGGTGAGTAGAGAATAGAGTAGAATAGAGTAGAGCAGAGTAGAGTAGAATGAAGCACAATAGAGTAGAGTAGAATAGGAATAGAATAGAATGAAGTACAGTAGAGTTGAGTAGAGAGTAGAATAGAATAGAGCAGAGTAGAGTAGAATGAAGCACAATAGAGTAGAATAGGAATAGAATAGAAGTACAGTAGAGTAGAGTAGAGTTGAGTAGAGAGTAGAGTAGAATAGAGTAGAGTAGAATGAAGTACAATAGAGTAGAGTAGAATAGGAATAGAATAGAATGAAGTACAGTAGAATTGAGTAAAGAGTAGAGTTGAGTAGAGAGTAGAGTAGAATAGAGTAGAGTAGAATAGAGTAGAGTAGAATGAAGCACAATAGAGTAGAATAGAATAGGAATAGAATAGAATGAAGTACAGTAGAGTTGAGTAGAGAGTAGAGTTGAGTAGAGAGCAGACCAGAGCAGAGCAGAGCAGAACAGAACAGAACAGAATAACAGAGTTGGAAGGGACCTTGGAGGTCTTCTAATCCAACCCTCTGCTTAGGCAGGAAACCCTACACCACTTTGAAAAAGAACCTGACCTTCCTCCCTTCCCACTTTCAAAACCGAAGTAGCTTAATAGCTGCTTCGGTTTTGAAAAAAAATAAATAAATTTATATTTCCCCAGAGAGGGCTGAAACACATTTCAATATCACTGGCCACGTTGTTAATTGAAATCGGTAATTTCGACGCTCAATAACAACAAATCTCTAGGAAGAAATAACCCCACACCACAATTAATGATCAACATTAAAGGGGGGGGGGAATCACAGTATCCTTTTTATAGCAAGATGGAGAACTTTGGGTCCGTTTTATAGCTGATGAGCACGGATTAAACAGCGCACCCCTATCTTCGGCCTTGCTCCGTAGATATAATGTGCGGGATTCCAATTTAGAAAGCCTAACTCTACCTCAAGACAGTCAACCGCTAATGCGGCAGATTTTATAACGTGGGAAGAATGCTCAAAATGTTCCAGAGGTCAGCTGGCAAATCATTCTAAACATTAAACTAATAGTGCATTGAAGAAGAAGAAGAAAGGGGGTGCAATTCCTTTGCACTCTCGAAGGAGAAAAACTAATCTCTGCCATTTGAGAGGGTGGGATTAATCTAGCACCGTTCCTATCCTCCCCTTCTTCCCCTGCGAAATTCTCTCCCCTCTTTGGAGAATTCCATGATTGGATGGATTTTCTTTTAGAGGGGCTCAAATGCAATTTGGGGACCCGTTTCATTTTATCCACTTCGCACGCTCCCTTACAGCAGTGGGCCATTAGCTCGAGTTGGCTAAAAGCTTTCGACGGGGAAGCAAAATGGGTTTTCGAAATCCTCCCCCTCCGGTGGCGAGCAGAGAAATGGGAAGGAACGTGGCGCCGAGGTTCTCCGAGGAGGGAGAAATCTTCCAACCTTTTCTCTTCCTGGGGGTGGGGTGGGGGTTTGACAATAATATTGCAATTTTTAAAAGATATGGAAGGTCCCTCTTCATATTGGAGGGAAAGAAGAGAGCCAGGGAGTCTGAGAAGGCCCGAGTGAAGACTGAAGAAGTTTCCTGAGAGTGAGAACAGAGAATCAATGGAATGGCCTTGGTAAGGCCACACTTGGAATGGAATAGAATAAGGAATGGAATAGAATAAGGAATGGAATATAATAAGGAATGGAGTGGAATGGAATGGAATAGAATGGAATAGAATAGAATAGAATAGAGATAGAATAGAGAATGGAACGGAACAGAACAGAACAGAACAGAACATGGAATGGAATGGAACAGAATAAAGATTAGAATAGAATAGATTAGAATAGATTAGAATAGATTAGTATAGTGTAGTGTAGAATAGAATAGAATAGAATAGAATAGAATAGAATAGAATTCTTCATTGGCCGTGTGATTGGACACACAAGGAATTTGTCTTTGGTACAGATGCAGATGACCTAATGCCTTTTAGCACTGATGATGTTATTTAGTTGGGTAATGAAAGGTCTGCAAGAAAACCACAAAGCTCAGAGAGCACCAAGGACCTCTTGGAATAGTTGTCTTCTACTACTACTACTACTACTACTACTACTACTACTACTACTACTACTACTACTTCTTCTTCTTCTTCTTCTTCTTCTTCTTCTTCTTCTTCTTCTTCTTCTTCTTCTTCTTCTTCTTCTTCTTCTTCTTCCCCTTCCCCTTCCTCCTCCTCCTGCTCCTCCTGCTCCTGCTCCTGCTCCTCCTCCTCCTCCTCCTCCTCCTCCTCCTCTCTGCAAACCCCATCCCTTCTAGCACTGATGATGTTACCTAGTTGGGTCATGTAACCTCTGCAAGAAATCCACCAAGCTCAGAGAGCAGCCAGGACCCCACATCCTCTTCTACCAGTCCCAATTTGCTCTAACTTCAGGTTTGGTTCCTGAGCTGCCTCTTGGCTTACCCTAACAATTAGTTGGCCCCACAAATCCCGGTTGATTTCAAAAGCTCTCTCAAGTTCTGTCCGGAAATGACTGGTGAGATTATTTCACGAGAAACGTGCCACCAAAATGAATTTGACGGAATAATATGATGCTAATGAACGCCTAACAATCTGCATGTGATTTTAATGAATAGATAATGAACTGAAATAAGAGTTTCATAACAACAGTGACAATAATTGAATAACAGAAACAATTAGGCATCCTGATAGCGGGTAGACGTGTCTTTTGATTTGGTTTGGAATCACTTTATTATGGGCTGGGCTCAAAGTCACCCAGCCAGCATTCTTGCCTAAAGTGGGACTAGCGCTCCACGTCTCCTGGTGATTGGCTCAAAGTCGGCCAGCCAGCTTTCATGCCTAAGGTGGGACTAGAACTCACCATCTCCTGGTGATTGGCTCAAAATCACCCAGCCGGCTTTCATGCCTTAGATGGGACTAGAACTCACCGTCTCCTGGTGATTGGCTCAAAGTCATTCCCAGTCAACTTTCATGATTAAGGCAGGGCTAGAACTCACCATCTCCCGGTGACTGGCCCAAAGTCACCCAATCGCCTAAGTGAAACTAGAATTCAGTCTCCTGGTTTCTGTCAGGGCCTTAACCCGTAAATGTACCTTTGTGGCCATGAATTTGGGAGAATTCATTTCATGGCAAGCTTTGTTGGGAGGTCCAATTGTGAGCTCCGGGTCAGGATGAGCAGGGAGGATAAATATACCCGGATGTCTAATGGAAGGCCACTTACTTTCTACATCAGCCAGATGCCAAGTAATTCAAGCAATCTTCCACTAAAAACGGTGTCAACAGGCAAGGAATCCGTTTCTAAACAAAATGGGTCTAGGAGTTTTAATTTCTTTTTGTTTTTTCCTTCCCTCTCTTTCTTTTTTTAAATATATTTAATTAAAGAGTTTCCCCCCCCATTTTTTAAAAACATAAATGTCATCTTTGCAACATTTCCACCTTATTAAACCTCCATTATACTCTTTTTATCCTTACATCTCCCCCCTCTCTCTGTCCATCATCCATCTACCTATCTACCTATCTACCTATCTACCTATCTACGTACCTACGTACCTACGTACCTACGTACCTACCTACCTACCTACCTACCTACCTACCTACCTACCTACCTACCTACCTACCTACCTATCTATCTATCTATCTATCTATCTATCTATCTATCTATCTATCTACTATCTATATGTCAATCATCTATCTATTTTTCCATCCATCCATTATCTATCTATCTATCTATCTATCTATCTATCTATCTATCTATCTATCTATCTATCTATCTATCTATCTATCTTCTATCTATATGTCCATCATCTATCTATCTTTCCATCCATCCATTATCTATCTATCTATCTATCTATCTATCTATCTATCTATCTATCTATCTATCTATCTATCTTCTATCTATATGTCTATCATCTATCTATCTTTCCATCCATCCATCCATTATCTATCTATCTCTATATCTATCTATCTATCTATCTATCTATCTATCTATCTATCTATCTATCAATCATCTACCTATCTATCTATTTTTACACATTTTTCATCTTCTCATATAGTTATTTATATTTACATTTCTTTTACACATATTACTCTTTCCATGTTTCCATGTACAATACATCTTATATCCTTCCATGTACATATATTTCTCTTATAATTTTTATTCTGTACTATTTTATAAACCATGTATATCTTACATTCTCCCCCCCCACCTTTGTTAATTCTGTGGCTTTATGATTGTTTTCTAATTTCTTTCCCTCCCTCTATCATTTGTTCTTTGGTGCCGGCGAGATTATATTAAAAAATCATCAACAATAAAAGTCACATGATCTTCCTAATCCATATCACCATGCATTAGAGACATTCCCCCCTCTGTTTTGATAGAGACAAATAAAATATTCAACTCAGTGGGGTGATGCCCTCTCTTAAAACACACACACACATATTCCCCCCCTCTCTCTCTCTCACACACACATGCCGATTATAATAATAACCCTGCCTGTTTTCTAAAAAAAAAACCCAGAATGCTCAGATAATTAAAATAAGAAACAAACAGCAATTCCGTTCCAACTTCAATTTTGCAAATCCCTAAAGGGAGCGAAAAATGGCCCATTTCATAGAGATATGGTGTTTGATAATATGTGATGAGGACTCGGGGAGGAGGATAGATTAAAGAAAGATAAAAGAATCGAGGTCCACATTCTTAAAATGATTACAAAAGGTAAAATGGCACAGGGAGGGATTTTGGGTCTCAGCTGGATAAATAAAACCGTCGTGATTGCCACATCGTAAGTGAAAGGGGAGACATGTCTAAATTGATAATTTTTAGAAACAGTAGGAAGGCTGGCTAGATGCGAACCTATTAATAATTAATGGGAGTCCCCCCCCCCTTGTTTGATTCATTGAAACAAGAGGTAGAATAGAATAACAGAGTTGGAAGGGACCTTGAAGGTCTTCTAGTCCAACCCCCTGCTCAAACAGGAAACCCTAGTTTATTTGGACTAATTTGTGTCCTGCTTTTTCTCTAGAACTCAGATAGCTTCCATGGAGCTGCTTTCAGAATAATTTCACACTAATAGTTGTCCAGTTTCTACTTGAAGACCTCCAGTGATGGAGCATTCGCAACTCCTGGAGGCAAGCTCTTCCACTGGTTAATGGTTCTCACAATTTCTCTTTAATTCTAGGTTGCTTCTCTGCTTGATTAGTTTCCATCCAGTGTTTCTCATCTTGCCTTCTGGAGTTACAATAACTGTTAGGAATATAATCTAATGGTTGGGTTGGCAATATATAAACCTGGTATCAATGCTATACCTGTTCTTTAAATCATACTGTAAAATGTGATTGGTTGCTGTTTCTTCAATTGGCCATAAGAGGGAGCCAGAACGACTGTTAGCTCTCTGTTTGTTAGATGCTAGGCGGATCTGATCTGAGTGTTTTGAAGCTGGCTGTTAGAAAAGTGCCATGAGCTATTGTAAGTTTTGCAACTGCTAGCAAACTTTGAGTACTGAACTGATTATATGATACTGGAGTATGTTATTTGGATTATCCTTTAACTGAAAGACATTGATGACTGACTGTCTTATCTGTGTATGACTTGGACTGTTTGATGGACTCTGATACCTCTATTTTCGACGAAAGTAAAAGCCTATTTAAACTGCAGTGTCTCTGTACGCTGGTTTGTGTGTTCTCCAACACAACTCTCACAATGCTTCTCTGAACGCGCTCACTCTCCCAATGGGGAGCTTACCTAACAATTACAGTATAACAGAGTTAGAAGGAACCTTGAAGGTCTTGTAGACCAACTCTCTCAAGCAGGGGACCTTATTGTAATTTGGACAAATGATCAATTTGTGCCCTCCTTTTTTCTATATCTCAGATAACTTCCTTATTTTCATTTGCTTCGGAACATATTGTCAGGCCTGCAGTGGTTTCTTTAAAAATCTTTGGCCTGCTACACACACTCGCTCTCTATTTCTTTGTTATGCTGTTTCATTAGTGGGGTAATTGGGAGGGGGAATAGTAAGGAGTAGAATTGCAGAATGTGTTGTTGTCAAAATAAAACATTCCTTTCTAGAAGCCCAAGGTCATCCTTTGTCTCTGCACCTCTGCACTTGACCGGAACTAGATGGGTGGAGATGCCAGCGTGGCAGAGAAAGATTGGACCATGATGGACTTGTGGGTGTGGGGACAAGATCAGGGGTGGGTTCCTGCCAGTTCTAAGCTCTTCTATAGAAGTGGTTCCACAAATTTACAGTGCCGTTTAGAACCGGTTCCATCTCCCTCCCCCCGCCCATCCGCCCATCATCAAGATGAAGAGCGAGAGGAGGAATTCTGGGAGTTGAAGTCCACAAGTCTTAAAACTGTCAAGTTTGAACACCCCTGGGGGGGGGTTTCTAAAAGGTTAGGGGTGCAAGGGTCTTGTAACTTGACAGCTTTAAGACTTGCGCACTTCAAATGCCAGAGGTTCTGAGCCAACATTTTGGTTGCTAAGCAAGAGCGTTGTTAAGTGAGTTTCACCACATTTTACAAGTTGGCCACACCCACCCAGTCACATGGCTGGCAAGCCACTCCCACCTGGTCACATGGCTGGCAAGCCACTCCCACCTGGTCACATGGCCGGAAAGCCACTCCCACAAAGCAGGCCACACCTACAGAAGAGGTTCTAAAATTTGTCTCTATTAATAAATTGGAACTTTTTGAAGAGATTTGCCTTGAACTCTGATTTAGTTTTGGATGATATTTGGAACGCTGACACATATATTGGGCTGAGAAAGAGCCAAGAATGACAAACTCCATGATTAAAGTTGTGTGAATAGTGTGTCCAAGGCTTTAGTGACTCCTACAACACAGTGAGCTCTCACCTCACAAACTCTCCCTCAGCTAATAAAAATCAACATCATAATCCAATTCCTCTTACGTCTACATTAACTCACACAATTACATTATAAAGATTTAAGTGAATTGACTTAATAGAAGCGAATCTATAAGTGAATTGTGAGTTAATAAGTGAACTGTCTGAAATAGAAAATTAAGCCGCAATTTTAATTTCCAAGTCATCCTTCAGCTGGGACTCCAGAAACTATAGAATATAAAAAAAAGAGATGATTTCTCTGGATAATTATTATTTTAGTTGATGGTGGGAAGGAAGGGAGGGAGGGGGGAGAGAGAAGGAGAAGAAAGGAAGGAAAAGGAAAGGAAGAGAAGGGAAGGGAGGGAGAGGGAGGAAGAAAGAAGAAAGAAAGGGAAAGGAAGAGAAGGGAAGGGATGGAGTGTGGGAGGAAGAAGGGAGGGAGGGGGAAGAAAGGAAGGGAAGGAGGGAGAGAAGAAAGGAAGGAACAGGAAAGGAAAGTAAAAAAGGAAGAAGGGAGAGTGGGAGGGAGAAGGAAGGACATTTTTCCAAATTTACATTTTTTCTGAGTGTTTACAAACTATCAAAAGTTTTCCATCCTCAAAATAAAACCCAAAATCTTTTCAATCCATAGCCTCTCCAACAGTTTCTCGCAAGAAGCTTGTCACTCAGTTCTTCAACACCCATTTTCCTGCACCTTTCCTTAATCGACTGAGTGGGGTGGGGGAAAGAAATTGAGTTCGCAGTTTAATCCTAAAATGGACTTCAGGAGTGATTTTTGAACGAACATGCACCTTCAAACCCAGTCCTCTTTTCAAAAGATGGACATGTTGATTTTCCACAGCCGGGAAAAAAAAAATGCATAAGGAATTAAGAGGAAGGGAAAAGGGAATGCCAAAATGTGATTATTGGCCAAAAGTAGCATTCTCATAAAGTGGAAATTGCGGATAGAAAGCATTTTACCTGTCTGGGGAAAATAGTGTAGAAATATTAGGACAGATGTTGATGAAAACGCATGGGTATTTTCATATTTTATTTTAATTGCCGACTGAAGCGGAAACGCGACAATTATCTGATTCATGCTCCTTTTGGCTTGTGTTTCTTTTGTATTTCAGAAGGAAGTTTTATTTCAACAACAATTATGGGTTAATTACAGGTTTTGCGTGAGTATATGGGTCGATACATAGATTCTACTCCAGAGGCTACAATCCCAGCAGCAGCCTCAGATACCAATATTGAATGAATCCAGGAGTATGGATGCTGGGTTAAGTGCTTTTTCAAAAGGCAACTGGACTTGGTTTGAAGATGTTTCGCTTCTCATCCAAGGAGCTTCTTCAGTTCTGAAGTGCTGAAGTAGTTCAGTTCAGTTCTAAACTGAAGAAGCTTCTTGGATGAGAAGCGAAATGTCTTCACGGAAAAACAAAGAAATCCAGTTGCCTTTTGAAAAAAAGAACACTTGGGATAATCAATCAATCAAATAGAAGGATCTGGAGAGACTTGAACATTGGACACTATCTAATAAAATGAAATTCAATGGTGAAGAGAGTAAGGTTCTACATTTAGGCAAGAAAAACGAAGTGCACAGGTACAGTATAGGTGGTACCTTGCTCAATAGTAGTAACTGTGGGAGGGATCTTGGAGTCCTAGTGGACAACCATTTAAATAGGAGCCAGCCGTGTGCAGCAGCTGCCCAAAAAGCCAACACAGTTCTAGGCTGCTTCAACAGAGGGATGGAATCAAGATCATGTGAAGGGTTAATACCTTATAAGGCCACACTTGCAATACGGCATCCAGTTTTGGTTGCCACAATGTATAAAAGATGTTGAGTCTCTAGAAAGAGTGCAGAGAAGAGTAAGAAAGAATTAGAGGACTGGAGGCTAAAACTTCTAAAGAACGGTTGCAGGAATTGGGTATGTCTAGTTTAATGAAAAGAAGGACTAGGGGAGACATGATAGAAGTCTTCCAATATCTCAGGGGCTGTCCCAAAGAAGAGAGAGTAAAGCTATTCTCCAAAGCACCTGAAGGCAGGACAAGAAGCAATGGATGGAAACTGATCAAGAAGAGAAGCAAGTTAGAACTAAGGAGAAAATTCCTTGGCAGTCAAAACAATGAATCAGTGGAACAACTTGCCTTCAAAAGTTGTGAATGCTCCAACACTGGAAGTTTTTAAGATGTTGGATAACCCTTTGTCTGAAGTGGTGTAGGGTTTCCTGCCTAAGCAGGGGGTTGGACTAGAAGACCTCTGAGGTACCTTCCAACTCTGTTATTCTATTCTAATTTGTTGGAAGGCAACATATGCTGCTGGTAGACTTCATGTGGCGGTAGAGCAAAAACCAAAGTTGTTGGAACCCACCCAGATTTCTATTTCATTTCCATCTCTTTATTTCTATTTTTTGCCATTGCTGCTGCCTTTCTTCTGATGTTGGAAGTATCTGAAATAATCGAGATCCAGACCTATCAAGCTCCAGGGAAACAGAAGAAGAAGAAGCTGAAGAACTGAAGAAGCTTCTTGGAATAGAAGCGAAACCAAATCCAGTGGGCTTTTTTGGGGGAAAAGCACCTTTGGGATGCTGGGGTAATGTCAACTCTCAGTGTTGTCATGGGGACAGAATGTGGGGGTGGGGAGTGCGTTCCACTCATACTGTCAGCTGGAGTCGGATCTCAGATTACAGCAGCCAGTTTGGGAGGGGTGCACCTCATAGGGTAATGTGATTTATGACACAGACTGAGGGAAGGGAAGGAACAGAGCTAAATCAAACAAAGCAGAGGCTTGGCTGCGAACAGAGCTTGCCTAGTGGTGGTCCTAATAAATGACTGGTTTTGTATTGAAAACTTGACTCGATGCTTATGAATCAATGAGGGCATTTTAGGAAATCTGACAGGTAGATCATTCCTTTCAAAATTGGCAAATGGGAACTGAGGGTCTCCCAAACTTTTCAGAACTGTCCGGCAATAAATAAATAAAGCTGAAGAAGCTTCTTGGGTGAGAAACAAAACCTTTTCAAGGAAAAACCAAGCCCAGTTGCCTTCTGAAGAACTGAAGAGGCTTCTTGGATGAGAAGTGAAACCTCTTCAAGGAAAAACCAAGCCCAGTTGCCTTCTGAAGAACTGAAGAGGCTTCTTGGATGAGAAGTGAAACCTCTTCAAGGAAAAACAAAGTTCAGTTGCCTTCTGAAGAACTGAAGAAGCTTCTTGGATGAGAAGTGAAACCTCTTCAAGGAAAAACCGAGCCCAGTTGCCTTCTGAAGAACTGAAGAAGCTTCTTGGGTGAGAAACAAAACCTTTTCAAGGAAAAACAAAGTTCAGTTGCCTTCTGAAGAACTGAAGAAGCTTCTTGGATGAGAAGTGAAACCTCTTCAAGGAAAAACCAAGCCCAGTTGCCTTCTGAAGAACTGAAGAAGCTTCTTGGATGAGAAGTGAAACCTCTTCAAGGAAAAACTAAGCCCAGTTGCCTTCTGAAGAACTGAAGAAGCTCATTGGATGTGAAGCAAAACATCTTCAAGTTACCTTCTAAAGAACTGAACCAAACTTTTCAGAACTGTCCAGCAATAGATTTTTTTTTAAAGGATTGCAAAAATTTCCAGCAGGTCAATTAAAAAGTTAAGTCAGAAAAAAAGACCTTCGGCCTGGCACCTCCTCCAGCTTCATTCAATAATGTCGGGCTCCCATTTATTATTGTAACTATCTTGAGCTGAAGCAATCCTTAAAAGTTCCCTAAGCATTCCTCAGGTCAATAAAGCCAATTGGAAAAGAACTTTGAGTGGATCCATTAGCAAATAACTTTGACTATGAATGCTGGCAGGGCACATTACGGAACGGAATGAAGTTCTCTTCCAAGGCAGCTTGGGAAGAGGAGATGAAAGAGGGTAGAGTCAAAACGACAGTCAGATTTCTGGATTTGGGGGGGAAGGGTTGTGGGAGGGGGGAATCTGGCAGGGGCGGTGTTTAGAATACCTACTGAAAAGACAACAAATTCAGACCTAATGGAAGAACATTTTTGTACCTCAGTGTTGAACTGTGGGGTCCCTGGTGCTTTCTGAGCTTGGGGTTTGTCTTGCAGATGTTTCATTGTCCAACTAAGTGCTAGAAAAGAGTGGGAGAGGAGAGGAGAAGGAGAAAGGGAGGAGGAGGAGAAGAAGGAGAAGAAGAAGAGGAGGAGGAGAAAACGGAAGAATTAGGAGAAGGAGGAGGAGAAGAAGAGGAAGAAGGAGGAGGAGGAGGAGGAGGAGGAGGAGGAGAAGAAGAAGAAGAAGAAGAAGAAGAAGAAGAAGAAGAAGAAGAAGAAGAAGAAGAAGAAGAAAAAGAAGAAGATGATGATGATTTTTTTTAAGGATTGCAGAAATTTCCAGCAGGTCAATTAAAAAGTGAAGTCAGAAAAAATACCTTCACCCTGGCACATTCGTGCCTCCTCCAGCTTCATTCAATAATGAAGAATTAGGAGAAGGAGGAGGAGAAGAGGAAGAAAGAGGAGAAGAAGAAGAGGAGGAGGAAGAAGAAGAGGAAGAATTAGGAGGAGCAGGAGGAGGACGAGAAGGAGGAGGAGGAGAGGAAGAAGGAGGAAGAGGAGGAGGAGGAGGAGAAGAAAAGTGCGGTGTGGTTGTATGCAAAATGCTTCATTACCCAGCTAGGTAACATAATTAGTGCTAGAAAGGAATGGGGTTTGCAGAGCGGAGAAGAAGGAAAAGGTGAGGAGAAGAGAGAGAATGGGAAGAGGAGGAGGAGGAGGAGGAGGAGGAGAAAGGAGGAGGAGGAAGAGAATTGTGGAACCCTTGGTGCTCTCCCAGCTTGGTTATTTCCTTGCAGATGTTTCATTACCCAAACTAGATAACACCCTCGGTTATATCCTTGGTCAATAAACAGCTTTGATCATGTTACCTAGTTTGGTAATAAAATGTCTTCAAGAAGGCAACCAAGCTCAGAGAGCACCCAGGTTCCCACAAACTCAAATCTACAGTTATCTGAATTTTTAAAGACTCTCCGAGAACTCTATCTCAAGTCCGTCAACTTTCCCACACAAGTTGTGGGCTGAATTCTTCTCCTACAGTAGATTGGAGTCTGAGCAACTACTAGGCTGTGCCATCTGTAAAGAGTGGGCTAGTGGACATGCGAATGACATATCAGCCTACTATGAGTAAGCCGGAGCATCTGAAGGGAGGTGGCGTTGGCGCCTTATCACATATCACGTTGGATGGCCACCAGTTGGCTAAAAAGGACTCGGTGCCAAAAAATGCTTTATGTGTGTGTGTGTTTTTAAACCCCATCTTGCTTAATTGGATGATTTTTTTTTAAAAAAGTGCATCAATAAAACATCATTTTAAGCGAATGGGATCAACTCATGCTGCATTCTAAGGATGCAGAGAGAAACTTTAACAGGTTCTAAGAAGAGAGGACTGCTGACACAATTGCCAACATCCAATGAAGGATAAAGAAGGAGGAGGAGGAGGAGGAGGAGGAGGAGGAGGAGGAGGAGGAGGAGGAGGAGGAGGAGAGGAGGAGGAGGAGGAGGAGGAAGAGGAGGAGGGGAGGAGGAGGAGGAGGAGGAGGAGGAGGAAGAAGAAGAAAATGATGATTTTTTTAAAGGATTGCAGAAATTTCCAGCAGGTCAATTAAAAAGTTAAGTCAGAAAAAAGACCTTCACCCTGGCACATTTGTGCCTCCTCCAGCTTCATTCAATAATGAAGAATTAAGAAGAAGAAGAAGAAGAAGAAGAAGAAGAAGAAGAAGAAGAAGAAGAAGAAGAAGAAGAAGAAGAAGAAGAAGAAGAAGAAGAAAGAGGAGGAGGAGAAAGAGAGGAGGAGGAGAAGGAGGAGGAGGAGAAGAAGAAGAAGAAGAAGAAGAAGAAGAAGAAGAAGAAGAAGAAGAAAGAAGAGGAGGAGGAGGAGGAGGAGGAGGAGGAGGAGAAGAAGAAGAAGAAGAAGAAGAAGAAGAAGAAGAAGAAGAAGAAGAAGAAGAAGAAGAGAATGAGCACAAGAAGAGGAGAAAAAGAAGAGGAAGAGGAGGGGAGGAGGCGGAGGAGAAGGAGGAGGAGGAGAAGAAGAAGAAGAAGAAGAAGAAGAAGAAGAAGAAGAAGAAGAAGAAAGCAGGAGGAGGAAGAGAAGGGGAGGAGGAGGAGGAGAAGAAGAAGAAGAAGAAAGCAGGAGGAGGAGAAGAAGAAGAAGAAGAAGAAGAAGAAGAAGAAGAAGAAGAAGAAGAGATTAATAGAATAACAGAGGAGGGACTTTTGGGGTCTTCTAGTCCAACCCCCTACTCAGTTAGGAAACCCTGTCCCATTTCAGACAAATGGCTGCCCAATCTCTTGAAAACATCCAGTGATGCTCAGTGATCCGCAACTTCTGGAGACAAGTTGTTCCACTGGTTAACTCTTCTCATTGTTAGGAAGTTTCTCCTTAATTCCAGGTTGCTTCTTTCCTTGGTTAGTTTCCATCCACTGTTTCTTGTCTTGCCTTCTGGTGCTTTGGAAAATACTTTGGCCCCTCTCTTCTTCGTGGCAGCCTCAAAAATATTGGAACCCTGCTATCGTGTCAACCACAGCTCTTCTATTCATTTGTTGTGGCCCACCAGTGGCCATTGGAGCTGGCAGCAGATTCGGACAGTGATGAGGTTGGGGAGGAAGATGGGCCAATCCTGGAGTCTGGGGAAGGCTCGGATGAGGGCTCTGTGTCAGAGGCAGAGAGGGGGACAGGGCTGTCCGACAGTTATCAGCTGCCTTCAGAGTCAGACATCAGTGAGGCAGAAGAACAGCTGGAGCCTGTTCCCAGTGTGTGCATGCGCAGAGTTGCCAGATGAAGGGAACAGCTAAAGAACAGGAGTTGACTTGGGAGTAAAGCCACAGGTGGACGATGAATGGCCCCTCCCAGAGGAAATAAAAGAGGAGCGAAAGGGGAGTGGAGTTTGAAGGAGACAATTAGTTCGCTTCATTGGTTGGTGACTCTCCGAGACTCCTTGCCAAGTTTTGCAGATCTCAGCCTGGCAGCTCTCCAATCCGGATAAGGTCTGTGACCGTAAATCCTCCCTTGAAAGACTTTGCTGGATGTGAATGAGCAGAATTCACAGTCAATTCATAAAAGGGGTTTTTGTTTGCTTCATCCTCTTGGGAAGCCTCAGTCAAAACATTACTAGAAGAACTTTTAGACTTAGCCCAACCCAATCTAATGATGTTATTGTGGGCATCAAAGGAAGAGAAATTCACTAGGTGCCCCCTTTGGTTCCCAGAAGGAATGTGCCACATAAAGCTTACAACATAATAACAACAATGGGGATTATTGATGCAGAAATGGGACACAGCTGGCCGGACATGAACGGAGAGATGTAAAACCGATGGGAATAAGAGTCAGGCCGAATCGTCCTTTCTTCTAATGCATTTCATCCCACAAAGGAGAAAAAAAGACGATCTTTTCAGCTCCTGAACATCTTAAGAATACCTTATCTGTAGCTCCATCAATTCCTTTGGTAGTTTTTCTATTCGGCTTCTCCTCTTTACTTGTGGCGTGAACTGTAGAAAGAATGACAACAAAACCACCCCTATCACTCCCAATCTATTCTTCCCCAGTTTTTACTCGGTGTCCCTTTCTGTAAAGAACGCAGCTTAATATATTTTGTCATCGCCAGGTTTTTAAACCCCCCCCCTCGTATGGAACTCAGATGATACACCATTGAGTAGAAAAGGGGGGGGGAAGAGTGGGGGGAAATAGGGGAGAAAAGAATAATATATAAGTATATATTCAAAAATAAGATACAAAGAGGGGGGGACATAATCAGGATAGATTTGAAAAAGAAAGGTAGGTAAGTAGGTAGGTTGGTAGGCAGATCAGACAGACAGACACATAGATGATAGATACATAGATAGATGACAGACACACAGATAGATGAGAGAGAGAGATGATAGATGAGGTACACAGACAGACAGACAAATGATAGATAGATAGATAGATAGATAGATAGATAGATAGATAGATAGATAGATAGATAGATAGATAGATATGTGAGAGAGATGTTAGATAAAGTAGACAGACAGACAGACAGATAGATGATAGATAGATAGATAGATAGATAGATAGATAGATAGATAGATAGATAGAAAATAATAATATATTATAAATTCAAAAGTAGGATACAAGGGGGAAAACATAATCAGGATAGATTTGAGATGGAAAGGAAAATGAGAAATGATATTCAACTATGTCTGCGGAAGTACCACCCCAAGAAAATAAAAATTAAGAGCTGGAAGAGACACCCACAATAGAAAAAAAAGGAAGAGAGGCAGAGAGGAGAGGAGAAGAGGAGGAGGGAAGGAAGATAGAGGCGAGGAGAGGAAGATGGAAGGGAGAAGGAGAGAAGGAGAGAGGGTAGGAAGGGGAAGAGGAAGAGAGGAGTAGGGGAGAGAGATAATGGGAGAATGCTACTTCGGGTGGTGGCAATGGAAAAAGGGCAGCTGGTGCCGGCCATTTTGAAGGGAGATGTATTTCATTTTGTCGAGGAATAGAGCAGGACAGACGACCAGCCATTCTGGTGGGAGTTCTTCTGACCTGGGTTTCAAAAATCACGAAGCAGACTCCTTGTCCTGAAGACTCCTTGTTTATGAAGCTAATGTGAATTCCTCTCATTCACATCCAGCAAAGTCCTGGTAAACAGCCTTTCAAGGGTGAATTGACAACCACAGACCTTATCAGGCTTGGAGAGCTGCCAGGTCGATATCTTCCAAACGCCAAGCTGTAGCAGCAATTCCTTGGCAAGAAGTCAGATCTTCACACTAATTAAACGAACTGATTGTCTCCTGCAAACTCCACTCCCCTTTCGCTCCTCTTTATTCCTTATGGGAGGGGCCATTCAGCATCCACCTGTGTCTTTACTCCTGAGTTGGCCCTTGTTCCTTAGCTGCTCCCTTCTCCTGGCAGCTCTGCGCAAGCGCACATCAGGAACAGGCTCCAGCTGTTCTTCTGCTCCACTGATCTCCGACTCCGAAGGTAGCTGATAACTGTTGGACAGCTCTGGTCCCCTCTCTGCCTCCAACGCAGAGCCCTCATCAGAGTCTCCCTCAGACTCCAGGACTGGTCCATGTTCCTCCCCAACCTCCTCACTGTCTGAGTCTGCCGCCAGCTCTACTGGCGGGCCACAACAATAGGCAGCCAACCAGGTTTAAGTAACTTCCCAACAGGTGGAGGAGAACAAGGTCTTCTCAATAGGTGTTTTTTTTTCTTTGGAGAAGAAGAAAAAAATCAAAACGAAATGAAGGCAGGGAAGGAATTTCTCCTTGGTCTGTAATGTTGGCTGGAGAACTCCTCAAAGCAATTGGGCCAGAGGTCTACAAATATCATTTGAGGTCAACACTAGGTCAGAATGATCAGTGGAAGTGAGATGATGGATCACGACTTTTGCAGAGCCTAGCAAATGACTAGTTAGCGAGTTGACCTCCAGCTGCATTGATGACCATCAAATCAATGCCTTAATTTCCCCTCCAAGTTACCATGGGTCATTTTAATTTTCTCAGACCGCCTCTCCAGGCAGAGCGGGACATCTGCTCGCTTCAATTACTGTTTTGGAGATCTGGAAGAAGCGAACGTTCTTGTAATGGAATGAAAAAAAGGCAATCAGTATCCTAACGGATCTCGCTGGTTTTCTGATATCCCTAAACCCTGGGAATAACCGTCTGGGCTTTCTCCGTGTCCGGATCTAAAAGAGATTTTAGAATAGAATCATTGAGCTGGAAGTGGCCTCAGAGGTCTTCAACTCCATTCTCCTGCTCCACCTTATATTTTTCTGGTCAAACGGTTGTCCGGTCTATTTTTGAAAACATCCAATGATGGAACACCCAGAAGGTCCCGGCTAACAGTCTTTCAAGGATGAATTGACAACCACAGACCTTATCAGGCTTGGAGAGCTGCCAGGCCGATATCTTCCAAACACCAAGCTGTAGCAGCAATTACTTGGCAAGAAGTCAGGAACAGATCTTCACCCTGATGAATTGAAACTCATTGTCTCCTGCAAACTCAGGAGGCAAACTGTTCCACTGATTGTTCATAATTTCAAATTCAGAATCAAGCTGGAAGGAACCTTGGAGGTCTACTAGTCCATCCCCCTGTTTAAGCAGGAGATCCTACGCCATTTTAGATTGTCCAATCTCTTCTTGAAAATCTCCACTGATGAGGCATCCATAACTTCTGCAGGCAAGTCGTTCCACCAGTTAATTGTTCTCACTGTCAGGAAATTTCTCCTTTGTTTTAGGTTGCTTCTCTCCTTGATGTGTTTCCATCCATTGCTTCTCGTCCTGCCTTCTGGTGCTTTGGAGAATACCTCCCAGTTTCCAAACAGATGGAATCAATCAATCAGAGTAGATCTGGAAGGAACCGTGGAGGTCTTCTAGTCCAACCCCCCTGTAGAAGGAGACCCTATACCAATTCAGACAAGTGGCTGCCCTCCAGTGATGAAGGCAAAGTCAATTGTCCTGACTTTTAGAAAGTTTCTCCTTAATTCCAGATTTCTTCTCTCCTTGAGTAGTTTCCCCATTAGAATAGAATAGAGCTGGAAGGGACCTTGGTGGTCTTCTAATCAAGTCACCTGCTCAAGCAGGAGAACCTATTGTTAGGAATATAATCTAACAGTTGAGTTGGCAATATATAAATCATGTAACAATGGTGTACCCGTTTCTTTAAATCATACTGTAAAATGTAATTGGTTGCTGTTTCCTCAATCGGCCATAAGAGGGAGCCAGAGTGACTGTTAGCTCTTTGTTTTGTTAGATGCTGGGCTGATCTGATCTGAGTGTTTTGGAAGCTGGCTGTTAGAAAAGTGCTGTGAGCTATTGTAAGTTTTGCAACTGCTAGCAAACTTTGAGTACCAGACTGTATGATTATGCACTATGTTATTTGGATTATCCCTTAACTGAAAGACACTGATGGCTGACTGAATTATCCATGTATGACTTGGACTGTTTGATGGACTCTGATTCCTCTATTTCCACAAAAGTAAAAGCCTACTTAAACTGCAGTGTCTCTGTATGCTGGTTTGTGTGTTCTCCAACACAACTCTCACAACGCTTCTCTGAATGCACTCACTCTCCCAATGGGGAGCTTACCTAACACTTATACCTATACTTTCAGACAAATGGCTGTCCAGTCTCTTCTTATAAAAACCTCCAGTGATGAAGCACCCGCAATTTCTAGAGGCAAGCTGTTCCACTGGTTAATTGTCCTCCCTGCTGGGAAGTTTCTCCTTCATTCCGAATTGTTTCTCTCCTTGGTTCGCCTTGATCCATTGCTTCTTGACTTGGATTGCTGTTCCAAGTTGTCTTTTGAAAGTTGAGAAAACAAACCGAGATGCAGATATATTGGAACAGGACGATATTAAGGCTTCTTTGATGCACACACATACACATACATACATACACACACACACACAAACACACACACCAGGGCATCGATATTATTGCATCATTAATGCAAGGTCTTATCTAAGGCAGACTGGAGTGGGAGGGAGTCTTCTCCCCCCAAAGTCAATTTTCTGCCTGAATTACAAACACTACAAAATTGAACCCGATAAAGGAGGAGGGATCTCGTGAGGGGAAACCAAGGTGGGAAGTGTCTTAATTAGGCAACAAAGCTCATCTCCCCCGCCCCAAAAAATTGTAGCTTTGCTTCCTTGTGAGATTGAAGCTTTGTGCTTCAATTTTGCAGACGTGAAGGTGAACAAAAAGAAGAAGAGGAGGAAGCACCTGGCAGACAGGGGTAGTAAATTGATCAGCCTTTCACAGGAAGTACCAATGTGCAAATGTAATTATTCCCCAGTCTTATTGCTGAGGTCCTCACCCGTTGGCCAATCTCTTCTTGAAATCCTCCAGCGATGGAGCATGCACAACTTCTGGTGGCAAGTAGTTCCGCCGGTTAATTGGGAGCCGAGGTGGCGCAGTGGTTAAATGCAGCACTGCAGGCTACTTCAGCTGGCTGCAGTTCTGCAGTTCAGCTGTTCAAATCTCACCGGCTCAAGGTTGACTCAGCCTTCCATCCTTCCGAGGCGGGTAAAATGAGGACCCGGTTTGTTGTTGGGGGCGATATGCTGACTCTGTAAACTGCTTAGAGAGGGCTGAAAGCCCTATGAAGCGGTATATAAGTCTAACTGCTATTGCTATTGCTATTGTTCTCACCATCAGGAAATTTCCCCCATAGTTCTAGGTTGCTTCTCTCCCTGATTGGTTTCCATTCACTGGTTACTTGTGCACAGATGTGCTTTAAACAAATCAACGCCCCCCCCCAGGCATAGTAAAGCCATTGAAATTTCTCTCCGTCGCTCCACCTGGTAGCTTTGAGTTCAGTGAAGGAACTCACGCTAGGTTTGCTGGGATCCGAACACGACCTCGTCTTTATTCCTGGCAGAGATACCTGATGCAAAAATCACAGCAGGTTTTTCCCTTTCAACGTCGGGCGCTTTTGAGTTTTTCTGCTTTACACCGTGTAGCTAATGGTACTGACCTACCTTGGAGGGTGCTGCAAGGCTGAGTTAATTAACTTTTTAAAAAGTGCTTTGGTTCGCAGGAGAGAGAGAGGGAGGGAGAGAAAGAAGAAGAAGAGAGAATCCAGATATCTTCTAACGCATGTCACATCAATCCAACCTTGGTGCGTTGGCTTAGTCTAGGGAAAAAAATGTTCGCTTTGATTTTAATATTCATGGCTTGGAAGCCGAACCCTCAAAGGGGCTGCGTAGATATTCAAGGGGAGAAAACTGATCTTTTTCTCAGAATTTTCTTCCTGGAATAGATGTGTGCAAGAAAGGCAATGACTCCACCGCTAATCTGAAGGTAAATTGAAGATCTGTAACACGATTCCAACCTTTGGAAGTCTTTGTTCCAGAGGTTAAATTATGGCTCATCACAACTGTGTGAATTGCCCAGGCAGGTACTGGGAAGGAGAGAAATGGTAGCTTTCCAGATGTGGCTGAGCTAGTGTCTATTCTAACCAGGGCAGCAAGAGGTGTGTTCTGAGCTAGGCTTCCCCAAAAAGCAGGAGGCAGATTCCTGGTCCCGACAAAACCCTTTTGATTAAACGAATGTGAATTCCTTTCATTCACAATCAGCCAAGGCCTGGCAGACAGTCTTTCAAAGGCCTATTTATGACCACAGACCTTATCTAGCTTGGAAAGCGGGCATGGATATATTTTTCCAAATGAGGTGCTCTTTGAGGAAAGACTGGGCACAGAGTCTCTGAGATTCATGGACAGATCTTCACACTCCTGAAATGAATTTAATGACCGAATGAATGAATTGTTTCCTGCAAAAGCCCCCTCCCCTTTCGCTCCTCTTTTATTCCCTATGGGAGGGGCCATTCACCATCCACCTGTGGCTTTACTCCCAAGTCAACTCTGATTTCCGAGCTGTTCTCTTCTTCTGGCAGCTCTGTGCATGAGCACACTGGGAACAGGCTCCAGCTGTTCCTCTGCCTCACGGCTGTCTAGCTCCATAGGCACCTGATCACTGCCAGATGGGCTTTGTTGTGTGACAACAAAGAAGAGGGGGTCAATTTATTCTCCAAAGCACCCAAGACAAGAAACAATGGATGGAAGCAACGTGGAATTAAGGAGAAACTTCATAACCGTGAGGATAATTAACCAATGGAATAGCTTGCCTTCAGAAGTTGTAGATGCTCCATCACTGGAGACTTTTAAGAAGAGACTGGACAGCCACGTCTGAAATAGCCTAGGCTCTCCTTTTTGAGCAGAGGGTTTGACTAGAAGACCTCCAGTGTCCCCTCCAGCTCTATTCTGATTGATTGATTGATTGAACCAGTAGAAGGGCTTGCCTTCAGAAGTTTTGGGTGCTTCATCAATTGAGGTTTTTAAGAGGAGACTGGACATCCACCTGTTTGAAATGGACTAGGGTCTCCTGCTTGATCAGGGGGTTGGACTAGAAGACCTCCAAGGTCCCTTCCAGCTCTATTCTGATTGATTGATTGAACCAGTAGAAGGGCTTGCCTTCAGAAGTTTTGGGTGCTTCATCAATTGAGGTTTTTAAGAGGAGACTGGACATCCACCTGTTTGAAATGGACTAGGGTCTCCTGCTTGATCAGGGGGCTGGACTAGAAGACCTCCAAGGTCCCTTCCAGCTCTATTCTGATTGATTGATTGATTGATTGAACCAGTAGAAGGGCTTGCCTTCAGAAGTTAGGGGTGCTTCATCAATTGAGGTTTTTAAATGGAGACTGGACATCCACCTGTTTGAAATGGACTGGGGTCTCCTGCTTGAGTAGGGGGCTGGATTAGAAGACCTCCAAGGTCCCCTCCAGCTCTATTCTGATTGAGTGATTGATTGATTGATTCAGTAGAAGGGCTTGCCTTCAGAAGTTATGGACGTTTCATCACTGGAGGTTTTTAAGAAGAGACTGTCTGAAATGGACTAGGGTCTCCTGCCTGAGCAGGGGGTTGGACTAGAAGACCTCCAAAGTCCCTTCCAACTGTATTCTAATTGATTGATTGAACCAGTAGAAGGGCTTGCCTTCAGAGGTTTTGGGTGCTTCATCACTGGAGGTTTTTAAAAAGAGACTGGACAATCACTCATCTGAAATGATAGAAGGTCTCCTGCTTGATCAGGGGGTTGGACTAGAAGACCTCCAAGGTCCCATCCAGCTCTGTTCTGATTGATTGATTGAATGCACCAAGGAGTGCCACCGACTAAAGCAGAACACAACTTTTAGCCCAAACAGCCCTGTTTTTGCACGTACAGATGGAAGCAACTGCAGGCTGTGTAATTATAGTTTCATTCTCCAATCTTCTTCGGGGGGCGGGCAGGAGCTATGGCGAAATTATGCATCTCCCAGTCTGTGCGATATTTACTTTAATAGCTATAAATTTACAGTTTATCCTGAAAACCCTCTTCCTAGCTTCCATTACTGGGAGGTTTTATGGCCTGCCGGAATGCCAAGCACATCTGCGGAGCACACAACAAATGTGCATTTTCCGTCGCTCCAGATGTGCCTGCTTCCCTCCCGCTTTCAACCCTGGTTGTGTACACGCAACGCTCTTTTGACAGGCTTAACGTTCCTTCGTAGCTTAGCTAAAACGCTGACAACTTCTGCTTCGAGTTACCGAATAACCCTTTTGGAAACGGTAGGAGGAGTAATCCATTACAGTTTGTCCTCGACGTATGAATTCTCACTTAGTGACTGTCCAAAGTTACAATGGCCCTGCAAAAAAAATAACAATTTTTCACACCGAAGACTGTTGCAGCATCCCCATCATGATCAAAATTCAGATGCTGGGCAATGGACTCGTATTTATGACGGTCGCAGTGGATGGTGACGTGATCCCCTCCTTTTTGCTCGACCTTCGGACGGACCAAGTCAATGGGGAAGCCAGATTCGCTTAACGGCCGTGTAACTAACTTAACAATGGCGGTGACTGACTTAATCATGGGGGCCAAGGAAGGTTGTAAAATCGGGGAAAACTTACAATACAATACAATAGCAGAGTTGGAAGGGACCTTGGAGGTCTTCTAGTCCAACCCCCTGCCTAGGCGGGAAACCCTATACCATTTCAGACAGATGGCTATCCAACATCTTCCTAAAGACTTCCTGTATTGGGGCATTGACAACTTCTGGAGGCAAGTTGTTCCACTGATTAATTGTTCTCACTGCCAGGAAATTCCTCCTCAGTTCTAAGTTGCTTCTCTCCTTGATTAGTTTCCACCCACTGCTTCTTGTTCTGCCCTCAGGTGCCTTGGAGAATAGTTTGACTCCCTCTTCTTTGGGGCAGCCCCTGAGATATTGGAAGGAAGGAAAGTGGGGAGGAAGGAGAGGAGGGAGGGAGGAAGGAAGCAAGCAAGGAGGGAAGGAAGGAGAGAAGGATGGGATGGTGGAAGGAAGGAAGGAGAGAAAGAAGGATTTCTCCTTGATTAGTTTCCACCCATTGCTTCTAGTCCTGCCTTCAGGTGCTTTGAAGAATAGCTTGACTCCCTCTTCTTTGGGGCAACCTGTGAGATATTGGAAGGAAGGAATGAGAGAAGGAAGGAAGCAAGGGGAGAAGGAGGGAAGGAAGGAGAGAAGGATGGGAGAGTGGAAGGAAGGAAGGAGAGAAAGAAGGATTTCTCCTTGATTAGTTTCCACCCATTGCTTCTTGTTCTACCCTCAGGTGCTTTGGAAAATAGTTTGACTCCCTCTTCTTTGTGGCAACCCCTGCGATATTGGAACACTGCTATCATGTCTCCCCTTGCTTAACCCTGGTTTCGCTTAGCGACAGACGTTTTGGGCTCGATTGCAATCGTCAGCGGAGGAACGGCCAGATGTAGGCTGCATTGTGGGTTGCAATCCCAAAGCCATAAAACCGAAAGGGAGAGTTTTCCAGAAATGTTCAACAGGTAAAAACAAATGAAGAAAGACGAACACTTGAGGATTCCATTCTGGACCGATCTATGGAGATTCTCAGTCACCCCAAAAGTGCTTTTTTTCAAGAGGACATTGTTCGTTTTTCTTTGAAGATGTTTCGCTTCTCAGTTCAAGAAGCTTCTTCAGCTCTGGCACAGCTAAATGTCAATGGAGATTTTCAGTTACTCGGTGTTCTGACCCAGCCTTAGCAGGAACAAGAAACAGACTCCTGGTCACGAAAAAACCCTCTTTATTTATCACCTGTGAATTAATTGCTTTCACCCAACAGGGAAGAATCCTTCAAAGAGTTAACGCAGCAACAGACCTTATCAGTTCCTTGCGATAATTGCCAGGCTGTGAGCTCCCAGCCGAAAGGCTGTCAATTAAGCTCCGGCAAGCGGCCTCTGTGGCACGAAACAGAATGAGTCAAATCTTCAGAAATATGAACTGTTGTCTCCTATGACCACCACTCCCCATTTCCTTCTATTTATTCCCCAGCCAGGGAGGGGCCATTCAGTATCCATGTGTGCTTTGCTTCCCGAGTTGACTCATTGTCCTCCGTTGTTCACCTCTCCTAACAGCTCTATGCATATCGGCATCTGGAACAGGCCACAGTTGTGCTTCCTCGTCACTCATCTCAGCCAAAGGCAGCTGACTCTCCGGTGGGTGGGAAATACCAGAAGGCCCTGGCTCTATCTCTGCCTCTGATGCTGCGCATCCATCAGCGCCTTCCCCAGACTCCAGAATTGGCCCAAGTTCTTCCCCAACCTCCTCATCACCCGAGTCTGCCACCATCTTTGCTGGGCAGCTGGCGGGCCACAACACCCATGGTTGTCGCAAAGGTGCTTTTTTCAAGACTTTCTTGTTTTTTCTTTGAAGACGTTTCGCTTCTCATCCAAGAAGCTTCTTCAGCTCTGGCTCGGGTTTTTGAGAGAGAATGAATAGCTAAGCTAATTTTCAACCAAAACCTTTCTTATTACTTTTTTATTCCTGCGATTGGCCCAAGGGCTAGTTTCTAAAGTTTTGCAAACTAGGCTCCCCTCCGTTCTGAAACTTACATCCCATCTAATTTCCATAGATACCTTTTTTCCCCCCCTTCGCTACTCTTGATTTGGGGCATTATGAAAACTGTCCTAGCAACATGCCGAATTGGCAAAAGAAAAAACTGTTCCAGCCTCATTCAGTCCGTGGTATGTGTGTCTTTTAATTATTTAGCAGGCCTCATGAATTCTAAATACATTTCATTATTTTGAGGTGAATCAGTTCCTAACCCTGGAGATGACCAGTGATTTATTTATAACGCCGGCTTTCCCCCCCCCCCCTTTTCACCATTTGTGCAGCAAATACCGATGAAAATTTTCCGTATCCCCCAGCTGGTGAAAGTTGATTTCAAGACCCCTTTTCTATTTTAGCTGCACGATAAATGTAAGTTGGAGAGCAGCTCCAGAAATGTCAAGCGAGTTTTGAACGATTTGAAGTCTTATTATTCTTTTCCAGGCTGTCTCGAAATTAAGCATTCGTGTTCATCGTTGCTTCTGAATCCCCCCCAAAAAAACCTGCGACCCCCATCTTTATGTCACATCTGCCAACTAACCTGTCCTTGTTTCCTTCACCACCAATTCTGTGAAAGTGAAGGTAGGACTCGCTCCAATTTTTCTCATTTTAGATGTTCTTCCATCTAGGTTTTCGGGAGGTAAAAACCACATGATCGGTGGAATTCTAAAAATAATGAATAAGGATGAGAATCTACTTATCTCTTGTCTATCGAGACTCTTAGTCATCCAGGCTATGGTTGCCCCAAAGGGGCTTCTTCAGGAGGCAACTGGACTTTCTTGGTTTTTCTTTGAAGATGTTTCATTTCCCATCCAAGAAGTTTCTTCAGCTCTGATGTGCCGCTAAAGGTCTATGGAGGTTCTCAATCATCCAGGTTGGTCCACAAGTGCTTTTTCAGAAGGCAACTGGACTTATTTCTCCTTGAAGAGGTTTTGCTTCTCATCCAAGAAGTTTCTTCCGTTCTTCAGAAGGCAACTGGACTTTGTTTTTCCTTGAAGAGGTTTTGTTTCTCATCCAAGAAGCTTCTTCAGTTCTTCAAAAGGACACTGGACTTGGTTTTTCATTGTAGACCATTCACTTCTCACCCAAGAAGCTTCTTCAGTTTCAGAACTGAAACTTCAAGGAAAAACAAAGGAAGTCCCATGGCCTCTGGAAAAAGCACCTTTGGGATACTCTTGGTTCAATCTTCCAATGGACTTTATTAAAAAAAAACATTAAAATCCATATTTCGGCACTGCTAATTTGGTGATATTCTAATTAGTCCCATTATGTTTATCGCTTGGGGCCTCCCAGTCTTTATAAAGCTCATTTAACACAGCAGAGGGAGTTGTCTTTAAAGTAAAGGGAAATATGTGTTTTTATAGCATTATTTTGAGAGGTATGATGTATTATATTTTCCACCCCCCTCCTAGAATTAGGGGGAAATTAGGATCCTTGTTCACTCATTTTTCTTTTCATTTTCCAGGGCAGCAATTCAGAGGGAAATAATAGAATAATTGGGGATGTGGAAGGTCAGACTTTTATTCTAAATTTTTAGAAAAGAATAATAGCTTATCATTTTTTAAAAAGATATACATGTACACTCTCAAATGCACAACAGTAATAACTGGGGCACTTTTATCATTATGGGACACGCAATCTGAATCCTGAAAGGTTGTCTCAGGAAAAAAAATAACCTTTATTTGTTTGATTGCTTCTGTTCAGTTAATTTGGCTTAATTACTATATTTTCCTATTAGGCTTTAATTACACACGGTATTTTCATTATGAAGTGTAATGTTTCTCTGAAGGCTGTGTCAAAAGCAGAAACGATATTATGGGGTTTTGTATTTTGCTTCATTAAACCTAGGATCAAAAGTTCTGCTTTCTTTTTTTAACAAAAGTAGAAATACAGATAGATAGTATTTTGCACTGCCAATTTGTTTTTATTCCATGATGTCTTCCTGCCTCTCTCTTTTTCTCTCTCTCTCATCAATCTCTCTCTCTCTGCCTGCCTTCCTGCCCCCCCTCTATCATCTATATATATATATCACCTATCTATCTATCTATCTATCTATCTATCTATCTATCTATCTATCTATCTATCTATCTATCTATCTATCTATCTATCTATCTATCTATCTATCATCAATCCATATCTATCTAACAATCTAACTGTCAATCTGTCAATCTATCAATCTGTCAATCTGTCAATCAATCTCATCTATCATCCATCCATCCATCTATCATGTATCATCTATTATCCATCCACCTATCATCCATCCATCAACCATCCATCCATTATATGTCTGTCTGTCTTCCATCTCTCTCTGTCCCTCCCTGCCTTCCTGCCTTCCTTCCCCTCTCTCTCTTCTATCTATCTATCTATCTATCTATCTATCTATCTATCTATCTATCTATCTATCTATCTATCATAGATCATAGATCATAGATCATAGATCATAGATCATAGATCATAGATCATAGATCATAGATCATAGATCATAGATCATAGATCTATCATCCATCCATCTCTCTCCCTCTCTCTGTCTGCCTGCCTACCTATCTACCTACAGTATCTATCTATATCTATCTATCTATCTATCTATCTATCTATCTATCTATCTATCTATTTATCTATGTATGTATGTATCTATCTTTCATCCATCCATCCATCCATCTCTCCATCTATCATCCATCCATCCATCCATCCATCAACCATCCATCCATTATCTATCACTACCTGTCTTCCATCTCTCTCTCTCTCTCTTCTATCTATCTATCTATCTATCTATCTATCTATCTATCTATCTATCATCCATCCATCCATCCATCCATCCACCATCCATCCATTATCTATCACTATCTGTCTTCCATCTCTCTCTCTCTTCTATCTATCTATCTATCTATCTATCTATCTATCTATCTATCTATCCATCCATCCATCCATCTATCTATCATCTATCTATCATCCATCCATCCATCCATCTATCCATCCATCCATCCATCCATCCATCTCTGTCTATGTATCTATGTATGTATCTATGTATGTATTTATGTATCTAGCTATCATTTATCTATTATCAACTATCGGTCTGTCTGTCTGCCTATCTGTCTAGCATCACCTCCGTGCTTCCTCTCTGTTATGCAAATAGAGGGGTATATAATATTCTTTTCAGGTTAGGGATTACTAATTATACCAGCAATGGGGAGAACTCAAGTCTCCTTCAAGTTCAACTCAAGCTTCTGTGGACTTAATGAACACTTCCATATAATTTTGCAAGATTACAAGAACTGGTTTCATCTCTGCTTTCTTCCAGGATGTTGTTTTGACGTCCAGCCTACCAATCTTAAATTTCATAGTGGTCTCCTGACCCTCCAGCTTTGACCCAATTTAGCTTCTTAAGATCAGCCCAAGTCCACTAATGAAATCTGGCCTGAAGAGCTTCTAGGCTTCAGGCTAAAAACCAAAACAAATATTAGACTAAGTTTGCTCCTATTGGCCTGTTGAAGATGTTGTGGGACGGTATCTTTAATAATCACCTGACCTCTAGCAAAAATTAATTTGGGCTCAACTTTTGGAAGGGTTCAGGGACAGGGTGTGTGGCTACAAGTCTGTTAGCTGTCGTTCTCATTCTTACAATGCATTTAACCTCTCCTGCTTGCTGAATGCAACGATCTTTGCCAACAACTATAAATTACACTTCCAGGTTTGCTTCGGACAACATACTAAGCCAATAATCAAATGCAACTAACCTTTTAAGAATAAATAACAGGCCTAATATAGTTTACTTCGAGAAAATCACTGCCCAACGTTTGTCTTTCTTTCTTCCTCTAATTTAGTGTCCTCTAATCTCTACACCCAAGGGCCACCAAGGTGGCTCAGGCTAAGGCTTGTCGATCAGAAAGGTCGGCAGTTCGGCGGCTCGAATCCCTAGTGCCGCCTAATGGACTGAGCTCCCATGACTCGTCGCAGCTTCTGCCAACCTAGCAGTTCGAAAGCATGTAAAAAATGTCAGTAGAAAAATAGGAACCACCTTTGGTGGGAAGGGAACAGCATTCCGTGTGCCTTCGGGGTTGAGTCATGCCGGCCACATGACCATGGAGATGTCTCCGGACAGGGCTGGCTCTTCCTCCTTCCTCCCTCCCTCCCTCCCTCCCTCCTTGCTTCCTTCCCTACCCTCCTTTCCTTCCTTTCCTTTCCTTCCTTTCTTCCTTTCTTCCTTCCTCCTTCCTTTCCTTCTTCCCTTCCTTCCCTTCCCTTCCCTCCCTCCTTCCTTTCCTTCCTTTCCTTTTTTCCTCCCTCACTTCTCTTTTTCCTACCTCTCCCTGCCTCCTTCCCTGTCTGAAATGGTCTCCTGCTTGAGCAGAGGGTTGGACTAGAAGACCTCCAAGGTCCCTTCCAGCTGTATTCTAATTGAGTGATTGCTATTCTAAAAAGTATCTTGGAGGTTCTACAAGGAAAAGCTGATATATTTTCCCAAAGGATAGGAGATGAGGGCGGGGGGAGGAAAGGACTCTCGGAATCAATCCTTGCTTACTTGGCAGCCCTGCAATTTCCTAGTTGCATATTCTAATCCATTTCTGTTGCCTGTGATTTAATGCATCCGTTAAGGCTTTTGATGTCAGCCTGCCTGAAAAGAGAAAAATTTAAAAATTCATCGCTGACCTTCACGTGGCATGGCACTTTCTCAAACAGCTGCATTCGGCTGAAGCATCAAGGTCCAAATTTTAGGGGTTTTTCTCCAGCAAAGAAAGAAGCCTGGGAGAAAGAAGATGGAGATTTTGAGGGTCAGAGCTGTAAAGCCAGATCTCCCCAAAAGGCTAATGACAGCCAAGCAACATTCACAACGATGCTCGAAATCGGAGGACCGAGTGTGAAAACAAGCCCAGTTTTGACAATCCGGAAGGGGGAATTATCAATGGTTTTGCTAATTAAAACAGAAGTTGAATATATGGAAATATAAGAAAGGGATTAATGAAACAAGGGAGTTCGGTTAAGATAGAAAAGTAAATATTATGATTATTATTTTTATTATTACAGAATTAGAATATAATAGAATAGAGAAGAGATTAGAATAGAATAAGAATAGAGAATAGAATAGAATTAGATTAGAATAGAATAAGAAAAGAATAGGGTAGAATAGAATAAGAATAGAGAATAGAATAAAATTAGATTAGAATAAGAAAAGAATAGGGTAGAATAGAATAGACTAGAATAAGAATAGAGAATAGACTAGAATAAGAATAGAGAATAGACTAGAATAAGAATAGACTAGAATAAGAATAGAATAGAATGGTATAGAATAAGAATAGAATAAGAATAGAATAAGAATAGAATAAGAATAGAATAAGAATGGAATAAGAATAGAATAAGAATAGAATAAGAATAAGAATAAGAATAGAATAGAATAGAGATTAGATTAGAATAGAATAGAATTCTTTTTTGGCCAAGTGTGATGGGACACACAAGGAATTTGTCTTTGGTGCAGAAGCTCTCGGTGTACATAAAAAGACAAGATACATTCGTCAAGAATCCTAAGGTACGACACTTGATGATAGTCATAGGGTACAAATAAGCAGTCAGGAAACAATCAATATGAGTACAAATTATAAGGATACAAGCAACCAAGTTACAGTCCTGCAGTCATAAGTGGGAGGAGATGGGTGATGGGAACGATGAGAAGACTAATAGTAATAGTAATGCAGCCTTAGTGAATAGTTTGAAAGTGGGGAGGGAATTAGTTGTTTAGCAGAGTGATGGCATTCGGGGGGGAAACTGTCCTTGTGTCTAGTTGTTCTGGTGTGCAGTGCCCTATAGCGTCATTTTGAGGGAAGGAGTTGAAGCAATTGATGTCCAGGATGCGAGGGGTCTGTAGATATTTTCACAGCCCTCTTTTTGACTCCTGCAGTGTTCAGGTCCTCAATGGAAGTCAGGTTGATAGCCATGGTTTTTTCTGCAGCTCTGATTATCCGTTGAAGTCCGTGTCTGTCTTGTTGGGTTGCAGAACCAAACCAGACAGTTATGCAGGTGCAGATGACAGACTCAATCATTCCTCTGTATAGCCACTCCTTGGGTGGTTTTATATTTATATTAATATCAATGTAATGAACATCATTGTAAACACCATGATTATTATCTTTCAAAACTATTTGTACCATGCCAACACACTGTTTAATTGGAAATGGAATTTTTGTTTGTTAACAAATAAAAATAGTTCATGCAAAAAAGAGAAAGAAAGAAAAAAAAGAGAAAGGAAGGAAGGAAGAGAGAATACAAAAGTATGTTCTTAAGAAAAATAAAAAAAACAACCAAACAAAAGCCAATTCTTAAAAAAAGGAAACCAAGAAGATTTCGAAAAGAAACTGAATGAGAAATCAAAGGCACACACAAACACCCCTTAAAAACAAGAAGCAGAAGAAAAAAAAATACCCACTTCTCTTGAATGTCCTCAGAGATTTATTTATTTGATTTCCCTCTCCTGGCCTGCAAATCCAAGTTTGTTTATGAGAAGATAAGATAGTGAGAAATGCATTTTATTTTATTTATTTTTTTTGCAGGAGGAAAACAGTAAAAGCTGTTTTCCCAGCCGATAAGAAAGCAACTTTCTATTTGATGCTCTCTTGTATGATGTGGATACATTATCAGAGAAGCAGAGGTGAAATAACATCACTTGGAAACGATCGGTGGAACGGGTGAATAAATACACACACAGACACACACAAACAGACACACACACACCAAGAAAAAGAAAGGAACAAAAAATGATAACCCTAATGATTCATAAGGACTATGGATTGAGGAAAAGGCAAAGATAATTTCGCTCAGGCTAGCGAGGAGATGCATTTACGAAACCGTTGCTAGCAAATAATGCTTAACCTCCAGTCCTTAGCCAGAGGTCAATAAATTATTGATGCAAAATTTTGCAGCAGCAAAATCAAAAGTGAGTTGCCAGACTAGCTTTCATGTTCAGATGCTCTTTCTTTTCTTTCTTTCTTTATTTTTCCTCCAAGAAGGGCAATTTTGGTGTCTCAAGAGCGAAAGGGGAAAGAAAACCCCAAATCAACAAATCTACAGCTTGCCTCGAAAAGTAAGATCCTACATTTAGGCAAGAAAAACCAAAATCCACAGGTACAGTATAGGTGGTACCTTGCTCAATAATAGCAACTGGGAGAGGGATCTTGGAGTCCTAGTGGACAACCACTTAAATAGGAGCCAGCTGTGGGCAGCAGCTGCCAAAAAAGCCAACACAGTTCTAGGCTGCATCAACAGAAGGATGGAATCAAGATCACTTGAAGGGTTAATGCCACTTTATAAGGCCTTGGTAATAATGCCACACTTGGAATACTGCATTCAGTTTTGGTCAACATGATGTAAAAAAGATGTGGAGACTCTAGAAAGCGGGTAGAGAAGAGCAACAAAGATAATTAGGGGACTGAAGGCTAAAACATATGAAAAATGGTTGCAGGAACTGGGTATGTCTAGTTTAATGAAAAGAAGGACCAGGGGAGACATGATAGAAGTCTTCCAATATCTCAGGGCTTGCCCCAAAGAAGAAGGAGTCAAGCTATTCCACAAAGCACCTGAGGGCAGAACAAGAAGCAATGGGTGGAAACTAATCAAGGAGAGAAGCAATCTACAACTAAGGAGAAATTTCCTGACTACGAGAACAATTAATCAGTGGAACAACTTGCCTCTAGAAGTTGTGAATGCCCCAACATTGGAAGTCTTCAAGAAGATGTTGGATAGCCATTTGTCTGAAACGGTATAGGTTTTCCTGCCTAGGCAGGGGGTTGGACTAGAAGACCTCCAAGGTCCCTTCCAACTCTGCTATTGTATTGTATTAAGTTGTAGGTCAGTGTTGGAGAATCTTTTCAACACTGGGTGCCGAAATTGGGGAGGGGCGCATGTCTGTGTTCTGGAAACCAGAACAGCAGCTGCATGCGTGTGCCGGGAAGATGATCTTCCAATTTCCGGCGCATGCATGGGAATGGAGATTTTGCAGTGTCCTTCCCCTTGAGTGGGGAGGAAATGGGGATTTTACAGTATCCTTCCCCTGGAGTGGGGAGGAAATGGGGATTTTACAGTATCCTTCCCCTGGAGTGGGGAGGAAATGGGGATTTTGCAGAATCCTTCCCCTGAAGTAGGGAGGGAATGGAGATTTTACATTATCCTTCCCAAGGAGTGTGGCGGGAATGGAGATTTTGCAGTATCCTTCCCATGGAGTGGAGAGGAATGGATATTTTGCAGTATCCTTCCCATGGAGTGGAGAGGAATGGATATTTTGCAGTATCCTTTCCATGGAGTGGAGAGGGAATGGAGATTTTACAATATCCTTCCCCTGAAGTGGGGAGGGAATGGAGATTTTACAGTATCCTTTCCTTGGAGTAGGGTGAGAATAGAGATTTTACAGTATCCTTTCCCTGAAGTGGGGAGGGAATGGAGATTTTACATTATCCTTCCCAAGGAGTGTGGAAGGAATGGAGATTTTGCAGTATCCTTCCCCTGGAGTGGAAAGGGAATGGGGATTTTGCAGTATCCTTCCCATGGAGTGTGGAGGGAATGGATATTTTACAGTATCCTTCCCCTGGAGTGAGGAGTGAATGGGGATTTTGCAGTATCCTTCCCCTGCCATGTCCACCAAGCCACACCCACCGAATGGGTAGTAAATATTTTGAATCCCATCACTGGAAGGACTACGAGAAGATTTAATTGCAATGGGATGCGACGTTTTACTGACGTTGTCTATATATCTATAATTTTAATTAAGGCTTTTTTTTTTAAAAGTAAGAAAACGAAAAACCAAAGAGAAGAGCCACAAAGGAGGGGGGGGGATAAAAAAACAGAAAAAAAGATAGAAAAAAGTAGCTTCTTTTTTTACAGCAATTATCTGTATAATTATAAATTTACCTCTTACTTTATAGCTATGGCATAACTCTTTATAATCTATCCTGTCTAATCATCAAAACCATAAATCATGAGTAGAGTTTTTTCCTCTTTTATGCAAATCTCTAGACATTCATCTATTTTCTCTAAAGAGATGTCACTTCCTTTATACAAGTAGGAATAATATCCATAAAATGCTTTTTGTGAGACCTCACTATCCATTAATATAGAATCTCCCTCTTGTAATTTTAATATAGGTTTTTTTGTTGTGTAATTTATATGCTGGCCACTTCCCTGGTTTATTTGCAAACTCAGACAGGTTTTTTGGCTTTACATAACTCATTTTTATTTCTTTTCTCTTGATAAAGGTGTTTGTAACCAACTTAATGAGTTGAGAAATAGTTACCTTCTCTGGAAGTTCTTTAATTTTTCTTCACTCTTTATCTCCTTCCAAATAGCTTATGTTTTTTTATTGGCTCTTTTTCTTAGTACATTATGTTATATAAAATAATCTATTCCCTATTATGCCAGAATATCTGCCTGTCTTTCTTTCTTTCTTTCTTTCTTTCTTTCTTTCTTTCTTTCTTTCTTTCTTTCCTTTCTTTCTTTCTTTCTTTCTTTTTCTTTTTCAGAATATGGAATGGAATAGAATAGAATAGAATTCTTCATTGGCCAAGTGTGATTGGACACACAAGGAATTTGTCTTTGGTACAGATGCAGATGACCTAATGCCTTCTAGCACTGATGATGTTATTTAATTGGGTAATGAAAGGTCTGCAAGAAAACCACCAAGCTCAGAAAGCACCAAGGACCTCTCGGAATAGTTGTCTTCTTCTTCTTCTTCTTCTTCTTCTTCTTCTTCTTCTTCTTCTTCTTCTTCTTCTTCTTCTTCTTCTTCTTCTTCTTCTTCTTCCTCCTCCTCCTCCTCCTCCTCCTCCTCCTCCTCCTCCTCCTCCTCCTCCTCCTTTCTTTCTTCTAAAACAGCTGTGTGTATGTGTGTATCTTCCAGCATAATTCTGGAACGCCTCAAGCAACTTGGTACACGGATTACTTACTCTCCAGAAACAAATACTGTGGTGGGAAGACACCACTAACACCCCTTTGGGGTGTGTGTTCTGTTAAGATGCAACCTGTTGTGCCTTAAAATGGCTTCTACCGTATTGCGTAAAATGGCTACTATTGTGCAGCGCAGTGGGGTTGCCATGGTAACGGATTCAGAGAACTCCACAAGGGGGCTGCCTCTGGTGAGGGGGAAAATCCAACATGAGAAATTACATTTGTTCTGGACATTTTCCCCCAATAAATATCCTGGGCAACGCCAGGTTATCAGCTAGTCTCTAATAAAAGCCTAATAATGCATGCCAAACCATTGTAAAACGAGACCCTTCACCTAAATTATTTTTTGGGGGAAAATATTTTAATTTCTTTTTACAATCCTCCTTTATTAATGTCTTTTGAGGAACCGACTGGCATTTTCCAAAAGCTTGTCAAGATCAGACATGGTTTGTTACAGAGATCAGGAATCTTTTATAACTCACCCTCATTCCATTTGAGAGAATATTTCAATTCCGTTCGCACCAATTGGAAGGAGGAAAAGAACCATCCTATGAATGGTTGGACAAATAAGTTTTCTTTTTAAGATTGGAATTAACAATTGACCTTGAACAAAACTGCAAAGGTTTTGAGTCATTTGTTTACCGAGCTTCAGCTGTAGATTCACAATGAAAAATAAAGCTGAATGTTTCTGGAAAGTAAAGGTTCTCCTTGCATATATGTGCTAGTCGTTCCCAACTTTAGGAGGCGCTGCTCATCTCCATTTCAAAGCCAAAGAGCCAGCGCTGTCCGAAGATGTCTCCGTGGTCATGTGGCTGGCATGACTCAACACCAAAGGTGCACGGAATGCTGTTCCCTTCCCACCAAAGGTGGTTCCTATTTTTCTACTTGCATTTTTTACCTGCTTTCGAACTGCTGGGTTGGCAGAAGCTGGGACAAGTCTCAGGAGCTCATTCCGTTATGAGGGCCTAGGGATTCGAACTGCCAAACTACCGACCTTTCTGATTGACATCTTAGCCACTGAGCCACCGCATTCCTGAATTTTTCTGTACGGGTGTTACTTTTGCTTGCTGCTAATGCCCGTAATAAATTAAAATGGAATCGTAGGAAAATAGATTTTGACTTTATAAAGCCTTAGTAAGACCACACTTAGAATAATGCATTCAGTTTTGGCCGCTACAACATAAAACAGAGGTTGAGACTCTAGAAAGAGTGCAGAGAAGAGCAACAAAGATGATTAGGGGACTGGAAGCTAAAATATATGAAGAACGGTTGCAGGAACTGGATATGTCTAGTTTAAGGAAAAAAGGACTAGGGAAAACATGATAGCAGTCTTCCAACATCTCAGGGGTTGCCACAAAGAAGAGGAAGTCAAGTTATTTTCTAAAGCACTTGAGGGTAGGACAAGAAGCAATGGGTGGAAACTAATCAAGGAGAGAAGCAACTTAGAACTAAGGAGAACGTTCCTGACAGTGAGAACAATTAATCAGTGGAACAGAAGTTGCCTCCAGAAGTTGTGAGTGCTCCGTCGCTGGAGGTTTTCAAGAAGAGATTGGACAGCCATTTGTCTAAAATGGACTAGGGTCTCCTGCTTGAGCAGGGGGTTGGACTAGAAGACCTCCAAGGTCCCTTCCAACACTGTTGTTCTGAGTCACCATTAGGAGAAAACAGTAGATTGAACTTCATAACTTCTCCTAACTCTGTGATTGCAAATAGACATACGATGCAACCGAGGATATACAATGTCTATTCCAGTCCTCTGTATCTCTGAGATAACTTGGGCTAGAGAGATATCCATGTTCTAATGATCTTGGCTTGATAGTGTCACGGCTACTAATAAACCCCCTCCTGTGTATCTTTCTAAAACCGATTTTATGGCTCATCCTGTCCCGTTGACCATGGTTACATTACGTTGCAGTGAAGTCTATTTAACCATATAGAATTATAGGTTTCCTTTCCATGAATGCCAAAAAATAATAATGGGGACATCTATTCTCCCCCCCCCACCTCCATAAACCTGCTTAGATAAATTTTAAGCTGTGTTGTGTTCAGGAAGTAACGGTGGTGAACGACGAGAATTTACTGGCTGCCCGGTTATTAAGGCCTCATAAATATTACCTCCTATAATGCAGTGTCTTAGAAGGAAGGGGAATGGCTGGAAATAAAGGTTTGATGGGGAGGGAAATGAGATTGGGCTAGTAGAATGTTGGTTTGTCTTGATAATAAAGTGCTCTCTAAGTGGATTGTAATGTTTCTCTATAGGGATCAAGCCAAGAGTTGGAAAAAAAGGAGAAAAGAGAGCATCAGAGGTCTTCTTCAACCAGAAAAGATAACAATATGTCCTGAATCTTTAACCAGCAAGAAACACAGGAAGACCATCCAAAAACCTACGAAGAATGGTTGCAGGAATAATGAAAATTGCCGGGAGAAATATCAACAACCTCCGATATGCACTCTAAAGTGAAGAGGAATAAAAAGAGCCTCTGGATGGATACGGGTGAAGGAGGAGAGTGCAAAAGTTGGCTTGAGACTTAACCTTAAGAAAAACGAAGATCGTGGCATCTGACCCTCTCAATTCCTTGGAAATAGATGGAGAAGAAATGGAGGCAGTGACAGATTTTATTTTCCTGGGCTCCAAGATCACCGCAGATGAGGACGGCAGCCAAGAAATGAAAAGAGGCTCCTGGGGAGGAAAGCAATGGCAAATCTCCATTTCAAAGCCGAAGAGCCAGTGCTGTCCGAAGATGTCTCGGGGATCATGTGGCCGGCATGACTAAATGCTGAAGGCGTACGGAACACTGTTATCTTCCCACCAAAAGGGGTTCCTATTTTTCTACTTGCATTTTATATGCTTTCGAACTGCTAGATTGGCAGAAGCTGGGACAAGTAACAGGAGCTCACTCCGTTACGCAGCGGTAGGGATTCGAACTGCTGAACTGCTGACCTTTCTGATTGACAAGCTCAGCCTCTTAGCCCCTGAGCCACCACGTCCCTGCTATCATTCTAATACCTACATTCTAATATAGTATCCATGTCTACTAACCTGATTCTTTCGCATTCCAACTTCTACCTTGTGTTTCTAACTATTGATAAAATCTGTTCCATGAAGGCGAGAAACTGTATTATTGAATCGAGGCAGAAGGTAGGCCTAACGTACATATCAGATTCCAAACAGCATCCAAAATTAAATCAGAGTCCAAGGCAAAGTATTCCTCAAAGTTCCAATTTATTAAGAGAGCCATGTTGGCACATCTGGGAAAACCCGAATTTGAAAGCTTCCTGGTTTTCCCCACCCAGTTGAAAGTTCAAGATCTTGCCCTCCACACCCACAAGTCCATCACATGGTCCAGTCTCCCACTGCCATGCTGGCAGCTTCCACCCATCCAGTTCCAGTCAGGTGCAGAGGTGCAGAGACAAAAGATGACCTTGGCATGGTGGATTATTCAAAATATTCTTAAGAAGAGGATAAAGTTTACTCCTCAGTTGTTCTTGCTAGGTGTAACTACAGACTGTATAGTTATAGAGACTAATTTAATTCTGAACTTAATAATGGCAGCAAGATTGTTGGTGGCGCAGTACTGGAAGAAGGAGGATTTGCCTACTATTCAAGAATGGACGTTAAAAGTAGTACATTTAGCAGAGATGGCCAAAATCTCAGCATATTCAAAGGACCATTCAGATGAGAAATATAAGTTGGAATGGAGAAGATGGATTGACTACATTCAAATAAATATCGGACTAAGAAATTTCAATTAGCTTATGAATGAACAAGGAATGTTATAACTTATCTAATAAAAGTGTAATAAAAGGGGAGTTAAAGTGCAAGAAGGAGGTAGGATGCTCCAGTTAGTTAGCTTATGTTAGTTTATGATTGTTAAATGTTTATACCCTGTATTTTGCTCTGGGAAGTTGGGGGGAGGGAGGGTTGGAGGGGGGGCAGGGTTGGGGTGGAGGGAGGGAAGGGGAAATATTTGTAAAATTCATTAAAACTTTTCAATAAAAAAAGATGATCTTGGCTTTCTAGAAAGAATGTTGTTATGGCTACCTAGCATCTAACTCTGTACAATCCCCTCTCCCCTTTTCCCACCATAGAAAAGGCATAGCATAATAATAGAAAGTGTGGCAGGCCAACCCCCCCCCCCCCAAAAGATGGTTGCAGGCCTGACACCACGTGAAAATTCCCCTCTCATTTTCGAAAGCTTTTTTTTTTAATGTTTTCCGAATGGAAAAATCCATTTCGGTTGGAAGAGGACTTTTAATCCAGCTTTCGCAGCCCAGTTTCCGTAAGGACGAGTGAATCAATCTGAGGATGACAGCGAGTTTTCTCAGAAAAGGTGGCGTAACCATCTCCCATCTCCAATGACTCAAGACTCAATTTGCCAGGAAGCTCACAGTTCACCGGAGTCTTCCCTAGCTTTAAGATGCTCCGCTCTTCTTGAAAAAGAAAGAAAGAAAGAAAGATAGATAGGATGGCATTTAAATATCCCCCTTCCTCTCCTTTCTTTTCCACTTCACTGCTTTCCACTTTCCTTGAAGAAAGTTACTTAGGTAGGCAGGGAAGAGAGAAAGAGGTTCAGTCATGAATTTTAAACACAACCCAATTCAAAGTTAACTTTATTTCTTATTTGTGCGGCAGGCCTAAAAACCCGTCTATGTTTTGTTTGAATTGAGGAAGAGGCAGAGTTCAACTTCCAAGGGGTGTTTTTGTGTGTGTGTGTGTGCGTGCATCTATCTATCTATCTATCTATCTATCTATCTATCTATCTATCTATCTATCATCTATCTATCTATCTATCATCTATCTATCTATATCTATCTATCTATCTATCATCTATCTATCTATCTATCTATCTATCTAGATATAGATATAGTTTTTTTAATACACACAATACACATAATACACACACACAACCCCCCCCCAAAAAAATATATGGCTTTGCTATTCTCTTGGAAGTTCCTTGAAAAGGGCAGGATATTGGTGTCTGAGACAATAGGAAGAGAAATGGTGCAGCGAGGAAGTGGGTTGGCATTATAATGAGAAAAAGGCTGGGTTTCTTTGTGGGGTGGGGGAAGGATGAAGTTGAATAAAGAGAAACTAAATCTTTTTTTCCCTTCCTTATTGGGCCCAGAATATTCTGAATGCCTTTGGGAAATGCGGCGGAAAAGAGGAGAAAGACAAGGAACTTTTGGGGAAAAATCCTACCTATTTTCCCTTGAATTATTTTTAAGGGTCTCCCCCCCTTTTTTGTTATTTATACTCTGTCTTGGCTCGGTTTATAAACCAATGTAGGGTTTGTTTATTTCTAACTTGAATGGTCCTGAGCTTGGTGGCGTTTTCTTGCAGGGGTTTCATTACCCAACTAGGTAACATCATCAGGGCTAGAGGGGAGTTGGGTTAATGAGAGCAAACCTTACTCCCTATTAGCAACAATGGTGTTAATGGCACATTGGTAAGGAAATGTCTGCAAGAAAATCACCAAACTCAGAAAGCACTGAGGACCCCACAGTCCTCCTCCTCCACAAATTCCACTCCCTTCTCGTATTGATGATATTATCTAGTTTGGTAATGAAATGTCTGCAAGAAAACAACCAAGCTCAGAGAGCACTAAGGACCCCTCACAACAGTTCTCCTCCTCTTCCTCCTCCTTCTTCCTCCTCCTCCTCCCCCTCCCCCTCCTCCTCCTCTTCCTCTCCCTCTTCTTCTTCTTCCTCTTCCTCCTCCTCCTCCTCCTCCTCCTCCTCCTCCTCCTCCTCCTCCACAAACTCCCCTCCTTTCTAACACTGATGATGCTAGCTAGTTTGGTTAATGAAATGTCTGCAAGAAAACAACCCAGCTCAGAGAGCACCGAGGACTTCACAGTTCTTCTACTCCTCCTCTTCCTCCACTACTACTCCTAGCACTGATGATGTTACCTAGTTGGGTAATGAAACATCTGCAAGAGAACAACCAAGCTCAGAGAGCACCAAGGACCCCACAGTCCTTCTCCTCCACCTTCTCCTCTTCCTCCACTACTACTTTTAGCAATGATGATGTTACCTAGTTGGGTAATGAAAAAGCCTGCAAGAAAACATCCAAGCTCAGAGAGCACCAAGGACTCCACAGTCCTCCTCCTCTTCCTCCTCCTCATCCTCCTCCCACTCCACTCCCTTCTATCACTGATGATATGATCTAGTTTGGTGAATTGTTGCAGCAGATTGAGGTTTGTAATCTGCTTACGAAAGACCAGGACTTGAGACCACGAAGGTGAGAGAAACAGGTTTATTTGATGCATCGAGTTCAGCGTGTTCACACACCAAAATCTGAACTGCCTGGGCTCTGCCCAGGATGCTACTTTTATGCCATGTTCCACACTGTGCATTCTCAAGGCGTTTCCATACACGAGACAAGCATGACATTTCGAAAAGCAGAAGTTCATCTGGAATGTTACAGAGAAGTACATAGGAAAAATACAAAAAAGAGAAGTTCCTATAATGTCTTAAGCTGTCAGCAGTTTTACCTCTGTTCTATCTGACACCCACGCCTGGCTTCCTGTGCCCCTCCTTTACAGGGTCTTGCCACACTGTTCAGCCCTATTTTTAATACTTATGAGGAAGTTGGAGAGAAAGTTCACTCCAGCTAAAAGTCAACTTTGGAACTCCAGGGCACTAGAATGAAAAGCCAAGCTAATATGAATTTATAAGGTCCATTCTATTAAGACCACCTAACCTGGCCAGCCACTGGTGGGTTTACCTGTACACCCCCTCCTGCATCAGAATGAAACGTCTGCAAGAAAACAACCAAGCTCAGAGACCACCAAGGACCCCCCATCTTCCTCCCCACACTATTTTTCTTGCCGTTGTAACTTTGAACAGTTCCCTAAAAGGACTACCTATAGGAAACTAGAACCGTATTAACACGAACCCTTCCCACGGGGATCTGGCTGTTATTTTAAGCCTGATGGGAAGCCATCCAACTTAAACTAGGTTTGCCGGCGGCACTCCAACCAAAAGACTTTGTTTTTTTTCAAGGAAGGTTGGGCCAGGTTGAGACGGACTGCGTTGGCAGCAGAAGAGTGATTGCTGAAAGTTTTGTTATGACAGTTGCAACTCCTTTCTTCTCTCTCCCTCTCCCTCTCTCTCTCTCTCCCTCTCTCTCTCTCCCTCTCTTCTCCTCCGTGGCTTTTTTCTGCTAGACTGCTCCCGGCGTAAAATGCAATTCTGGATTCAAATCACAATTGTCCAAAGACTTTCTGATTATAATCATAGGTTTCCCAGAGCCGGAGAAAATGGCTTGGCGTGTGATGATAAAGGTTTCCGATGAAAGCTTTGTTTCAGGGTCTGGTGTTCGCTGCATTTTTAATCCGGCTGAACGGCATAGCTGGGGAGGAGGACGTGCTGGCAGCCCTCAAATGAGATAATTGAATGTAAACCAATTCAACATTCAAATGTCAGATTTCAGCCAGGCGTAAATACCCAGGAATAGTTATTTCCATTTAGCAAATGAACAGAAATTCCAGCTTAGCTTTGGAAGGATGGGTTTTGGGGGTTTTTTTTTGGCCTTCCTTATCTGCACCAAAGAGAAATTCCTTGTGTGTCCAAACGCACTTGGCCAATAAATAATTTCTATTCTATTCTATTCTATTCTATTCTATTCATTTCACTAGATTTGAAGTCAATAAAACATGGTGTCTACAAGAACAAAATGCACCAACTTTAGACTCCAAGAAGGTTTATCAGCAAGGGAGAAGGGCCATGGTTAAGAAGATCTATTCTATTCTATTCTATTCTATTCTATTCCATTCCATTCCATTCCATTCCATTCTATTCTATTCTATTTTCCATATGCCATATTCTATAGTTTATTATATAGTCTATTCCATTCCATTCCACTCCAATACACTCAATTCATATCCCTATTCCTATTCCTATTCCGATTCCTATTCCTATTCCTATTTCTATCCCTATCCCTATCCCTATCCCTATCCCTATCCCTATCCCTATCCCTATCCCTATCCCTATCCCTATCCCTATTCCTATTCCTATTTCTATTCCATTCCAATTCATTCCACTCCACTCCACTCCACTCTACTCATTTTCCTATTCCCATTCCATTCCATTCTATTCTATTCTATTCTATTCTCCATATGCCATATTCTATAGTTTATTCTATAGTTTATTCTATAGTCTATTCCATTCCATTCCATTCTACTCTATTCTACTCCTATTCCTATTCTTTTTCTAACCATAAACTCTAACCAGGCCCGATTCCCCAGCCTTGATGGGCTCTGATTTGTCTGAAATGGTCTAGGGTTTCCTGCCTGAGCAGGGGGTTAGACTAGAAGACCTCCAGGGTCCCACTCAACTCTGTTATTCTGTTATTTGGATCTTGGGGGTTCTGTATTCTATTTTTCTCTGTTCCATATTTTAGCCATCCTGGAGACCTCCTTTTAAAAAACTGAGCAATATTGGTACTCCTATGCTTATCATCATAGGGGCGCGGTGACTCAGTGGTTAAGACACTGAGCTTATCGATCAGAAAGGTTGGCAGTTCGGTGGTTCGAATCCCTAGCATCGCACAAAGGAGTGAGCTCCCGTGACTTGTCCCAGCTTCTGCCAACTGAGCAGTTCGAAAGCACGTGAAAAAGGCAAGTAGAAAAATAGGAACCAGCTTTGGTGGGAAGGGAACAGCATTCCGTGCACCTTCGGCATTGAGTCATGCTGGTCACATGACCACGGAGGCATCTTCGGACAGCGCTGGCTCTTCGGCTTTGAAACGGAGATGAGCACCAACCCCTAGTGTCGGGAACGACTAGCACATATAACCTTTACGCTTATTATCAATGAAAAAGATGGCTCATTTTGCAGCTTCAACAATTGTTTTTGAATGCAAGAGTTGAACTTATGCATTTGCTTAAAAGCTGCCCTGTATCTCCTCCAGTTTACGATCTCAGTCTCTTTAGGGCGCATTAAAAAAACCCAACAACACTCGATTTTCCTTCGCTTTGGAGTGTAAAACAGAACTGGCTACACCATGCAGGAGAATCCGTGCAGAAAAAGAAAGGAAAATGCTGAGCACAGGAAGATTCATAAGCCTGTTTCCCATAAGGTGAATGATTCACTCTCCTCTCCTTGGTTTGCCCTTTCTCTTGCCAAAGAGGGCAGACAGATTTAAGTCTGTCCATCTGTCCTTAAATCTCTTATGGTATGGGTACACTAGGGGAGAGGAGAGGATGGGGAGAAGCAGAAGGGGAAGGAGGAGGAAGAGGAGGATTTGGGGGGTCCTTGTTACTCTCTGAGGTTGGTTGTTAACTTGCAGACATTTCATTATCCCACTAAGTAACATCATCAGTGCTAGAAGGAAATGGGATTTGTGAGGATGAGAAGAAGGAGGAAGGGGAGGAGAAGGGGGGGGAGGAAAGGAGAAGAAGGAGAAAGGGAGGAGGAGGAGGAAGATGAAGAAGATAAAGGAAGAATGGTTAACCAAGTTATCCTTGCTTGCTCCTGGGGAGGAAAGCTATGGCAAGCATACTAAACAGCATCCTAAAAAGCAGCGATATCACCCTGCCAATCAAAAGTGCATCTAGCGAAGGCTGTGGTTTTCCCAGTTGCAATGGATGGCTGTGAAGGTTGGACCCTAAGGAATGCTGAGCGCCAAAGAATGGAGGCCTTTGGACTCTGGTGCTGGAGAAGACTCCTGCATTGAGTCCCTTGGACTGCAAGGCCATCCAACCAGTCAGTCCTAGAGGAGATCAACCCTGACTGCTCTTTAGAAGGCCAGATCCTGAAGAGGAAACTCAAAGACTTTGGCCAGCTGATGAGAAAGAAGAAGGACTCCCTGGAGAAGAGCCTCATGTGGGAATGATGGAGGGCAAAAGAAGAAGGGGACGACAGAGAAGAAGGTGGCTGGATGGAGTCACCGAAGCAGCCAGCATGAGCTTAAATGAATTCCGGGGGATGGTAGAGGACAGGAAGTCCCGGAAGAACATTATCCATGGGGTTACAATGGGTCGGACACAACTTTGCAACTAACAACAACAACAATCAAAGAATGTGAAGAGAGAAAGAGGGGGAGAAGGAATAGTGGAGAAGAGGAGGGAAGAGAAGGGGGGAGGAGGAGGACGACAGAGAAGGAGGTGGCTGGATGGAGTCACCGAAGCAGCCAGCGTGAGCATAAATGGACTCCAGAGGATGGTAGAGGACAGGAAGTCCTGGAGGAATGTTGTCCATGGGGTCACGATGGGTTGGACACAACTTTGCAACTAAGAACAACAACAATCAAGGAATGTAAAGGGAGAGAGAGAGAGGGAGAAGGCATAGTGGAGAAGAGGAGGAGGAGGAGAAGAGGAAGAAGAAGAAGAAGAGAAGAAGAAGAAGAAGAAGAAGAGAAGAAGAAGAAGAAGAAGAAGAAGAAGAAGAAGAAGAAGAAGAAAAAGAAGAAGAAGGGATTAATAGAATAACAGAGGAGGGACTTTTGAGGTCTTCTAGTCCAACCCCCTACTCAGATAAGAAACCCTGTCCCATTTCAGACAAATGGCTGCCCAGTCACCAAAGCAGCTGGCATGAGTGTAAATGGACCCCAGAGGATGGTAGAGGACAGGAAGTCCTGGAGGAACGTTGTCCATGGGGTCGCGATGGATCGGACACAACTTTGCAACTAACAACAACAACAAGAGGGTGGCATAATGTTTTGTTAGCATGCTAGCCTCATTTCACTGAAGAAACCACACCTAAGCAATAAACCTCGGCTTGCAAAGTGTGCATTGTTGCAAACCAAATCAAATGAACTCCCTCAATTGTCAAGGCAGCATCTTTCTATGTTTGATTGACACCGAAGTGTGCGGCTTTAAAAGCCTCTGATGGATCTCTAATGACCAATGGCGGTCAAACACCTTTGGCACATGTGAATCTGCTGAGATCGGAGATCAAACACCAGGGCACTTGCTGTCTGCCATTAGGGCCCCTGCTTTCCTTCGTTGGAGAGCGCAAAGAAATTCTTGCCATTACTGAAGCCCATTAAGTGAAAAGCATGTGGGGAGGGGGGGAAAAAATCACCGTTTGATTTAGTCAAGCAGCACGGCAATATTGGCGAGATAATCACATAAAAGTGACACCGTTTATGGTTGAGCTGTTTGATTTTATGTCAGCGTGTTTCAATTTCATACCTTTTTTATGATCCTATATGGGCCTAATGTATGCATTAGCCGGCATAAAGGTTAGATAAATTGTTTTAGCATTTCAGCATCGCGGGCTGGGGCGATGGGGAAAAAAAATATCATCCAGCGCAGGTGGTTGCACGATTCGCACAATGAACTTCGCAAAAGTACATCAGCACTTCTTCCTATTTAGGAAAGTTGGAGCTGGTTCGGGGAATGCTGACAAACACCTATTTTTCACACCTGGTGGCATTAAGGCTGCCTTTGATCTATAGGGTCCTTGATATTCTCTGAGCTTGGTTGTTTTCTTGCAGATGTTTCTGTTGTGGCCCAGCAGGAGCCGTTGGAGCTGCCCCCAGACTCCGACAACGAGGGGCCCTATGAGTCGGCTCTGGAGGATGTGGAGGACCTTGGACAGGGTTTCAACTCCAAGCAGGGTGCAGAGAGGCTGGTTGGCTACCAGGAGGCTCCTGAGCCTTAGACCAGTGGGGAGGAGACAAGGGAGAGTGATCTGGACACCAGCAGTGAGTTGTTCCTGGATGCCCGGCACCGAAGAGCTAATAGGCGTCAGGAACAGTTGCGCAGTTACAGGAGGTAATTGCACTCAGCTGGTGGTCATTAGGCTCCTCTCCAGACTATAAAAAGGACTGCTTGTGCACACACCCCTTTTGCAGAAGTCAACGCAGGAACTAATGCTGGAGAACGTTACTGTGAGCTTGGAAGGCTGGATTGCTGCCACGGCTTATCTGTGCCCAAGCTTGTCTGTGCCAGTTTGCTGCAAAGGACCTGTGTGTCTATTAATTAAATGCCGTAACTTATCTTTGGCTCGGAGTGTGTTGGTGTGGGACAAGGGGGGGGGGGGGTCAGAACACGTTTCATTACCTGAGTAGGTAATGTCATCAGTGCTAGAAGGGAGTGAAGTTTGTTCTCTCTCCTTCTCCCTTCCAGCACTGATGATGTTACCTAGTTGAGTAATAAAACAACTGCAAGGAAACAGCCGAGCTCAGAAAGCACCAAGGATCCCATAGTCCTCCTCCTTCCTCTCCTCTTCCTCTCCTCCTCCTCCTCTTCTCCATAAACCTTACTCTGTTTGGTAATGAAATGTTAGCAAGAAAATAACCAAGTTCAGAGAGCACCAAGGATGCCACAGTCCTACTTCTCTTTCTCCTCCTCCTCCTCCTCCTCCTCCTCCTCCTCCTCCTCCTCCTCCTCCTCCCCCCTTTCTCCTGCTCCCCTTCTCCACAAATCTTATCCTGTTTGCAAAAAAAGAACCAAGCCCAGCAAGCACCAAGGATACCACTGTCCTCCTCCTCCTCCTCCTCCTCCTCCTCCTCCTCCTCCTCCTCCTCCATCTCCTCCCCTCCTCCTTCTCCTCCTCCTGCTCCTCTTCTCCACAAACCTTACTCCATTTGGTAATGAAATCTTTGCAAGAAAATAACACTCAGAGAGCACCAAGGATCGCACCCTCCTCTTCCTCCTCCTCCTCCTCCTCCTCCTCCTCCTCCTCCTCCCCCCCATCTCCTCCCCTTCTCCTTCTCCTCCTCCTGCTCCTCTTCTCCACAAACCTTATCCCATTTGGTAATGAAACATTTGCAAAAAAAAGAACTGAGCCCAGAGAGCATCAAGGATCCCACAGTCCTCCTCCTCTTCTCCACAAATCTTACTCCCTACTCCCCTGTTTCCCCAAAAATAATAAGCCCAAGGGGGCTTTTGAGCGCATGCGCTAAAATAAGCCCTCCCTGAAAATAATTGCAACACAGCAGCAGCCATGAGGTGACCCCGCTCACCGCCTCCTGCACCTCCAAAAATAATAAGCCCTCCCCGAAAATAAGGCCAACCACTTATTTCAGGGGGTCAAAAGAAAATAAGGCCCTGTCTTATTTTCAGGAAAACATGAGTAGCACTGATGATGTTTCCTAGTTTGGTAATGAAACGTTTGCAAGAAAACAACCAAGCTCAGAGAGCATCCAAGATCCCACAGTCCTCCTCCCCTCTCTGACTCTCCTTCCTCCTCCTCCTCCTCGCACAAACACCAAGGACCACAGTTCAATCCTGAGATACAAACACTCTCTTCTCTTATCAGTGCCATATTATGGATTCTCTGTTCAATTCTGCAAACCCTTTGGACCATGTCTGCATTTGATGCCATTTCGGAATATCCCCTTTCTTGATTATGAAACCATTTTTTTGCTGCAATCTTGAAACTCCCACCGTTTTGCAAGACGTTTTCTGTCTCCTCTTGATTTCCCCTTCCAAGTCTCCCCACTCTTTCTCCCTCTCCCTCTCTCTTTCTCTTTCTCTCTTTTTCTCCCTCTCCCTCTCCTTCTTTTTCTCTCGTTCTCTTTCTTTCCCTCTCCCTCTCCTTCTCTCTTTCTCTCTCCCTCCCTCTCCCCCACTCTCTCCCTCCCTCTTTCTCTCCCCCTCTCTCCCTCCCTTCCTCTCCCCCCTCTCTCCCTCTCTCTCTCTCTCTCTCCCCTCTCTCCCTCTCTCCCTCTCTCTCTTTCTCTCTTTCTCTCCCTCTCCTTCTCTTTCTTTCTCTCCCTCTCCCTCCCTCCCACCCCCTCTTACTCACTCGCGCCCCCCCTCTCTCTCCCTTTCTCCCTCTCTCTGCCCCTCTCTTTCTTTTCTCTCTCCCCCTCTCTCTCCTTCTCTTTCTCTCTTTCTCTCCCCCTCTCCCTCCCTCCCTCTCTTTCTCTCCCCCCTCTCCCTCCCTCTTTCCCTCTCTCTCCCTTTCTCCCTCTCTCCCCCCTCTCTTTTTCTCTCTCTCTCTCCCACTCTCTTTCTCCCTCCCTCCCTCCCTAGAAAACCACAGCACATCTGTACATAGTTTTTGCTTGTTTTTTTATTCCGAGGGGGGAAATAACGATAATAATAATAATAATAAAATCGGGAGCTTCAGCAATTAAGAGAGTGTGAGGGAAGTTGGTTTCGTACTTCGCAATTATTACTTGATTCCCCCCCTCCCCTCGTTTCCCCCCCTCACTTCAAAACATCTTTTCAAGATTAAGTCCAATTAGGAAGCAGATGGCAGCCGAATGTTGTCAAACATTTCGGACAGACAGCAAATTACTGGCTTAATTATGGAAATAATTAAAATTTATATTTACACCTGATCAGCCAAACAAGGGTGAAAACACCAATTTCAGGGTTTGTTATGATCCTTGGCAAGGATCAGCTCAGGATAGCTTTCTCTGCAGGCATCTAACTTCCAAATAAGGCATCTCCAGCAGGGAAGCACTAAGACTGCAATAGAGGGGAGGGGGGGGGGCAGAGAATTGCAACTTCTCTAATTTTGAGTTCCAGCCAGAAATTTATTTCAATTTTGCTTTGCAGCACAACAGGAGAACTCCAAAGCTGAACGGGGAAAATTACACTGATTTCCAATTTCCACTTTAATCATGGCCCATCATCATTGGAGACCTTCTGTTGGCTGGAATCATGATTTCCTTCCTTCCTTCCTTCCTTCCTTTCATTTTTAATCACTCAGGCTTTCAAACAAGAAATCTAAGGCTGATCCAAGGATAGGCAGGAACTATGGGCACAACACCCCAAGAAAGACTCTAGGGAGGGAGCGTTAAAACAAACAAAAATGCCCTCTTTGTTAAAATATTCATGACTGGGAGAGACATGGGAGCAAGGTCAGCCAATGAATAGGCACAGCAACTAAGTCAGCCAATGGGAGCTTAAGCAGATCGGAGTCTGTCCAGAGAATTGAAACAGAAACTTAAGCAGTCTGCTGCTCTGAGAAATAAACTAGCTGTCTATCTGGGCTTGTCTGCTGAAGTGAAGCTAATTGCTTGTGTTTGCCTGCCTTGTGTTTACTTGGAAGAATCACCTGTTGGTATTGTACATTTATTCATCTATTCTTATGTATATAAAGAAGTTAATGAATCCAGCTGCATCAGTTATCTGTGTGTGCTTCTGGATTTGAATTTATGCAACAAATTCTGACATTCTTTATTAAAGGTGGTAGACAGTTCATATCTCAGCTCCTTTCCTGGACCTCAAAAATGCTTCTTTATTAAAGGTGGTTGATACCCCAATTCTCAGATACTTTCCTGGACCTCAAAAAAACTCTTTATTAAAGGTGGTGGACATCCCAGAACTCAGATACTTTCCTGGACCTCAAAAATCTTCTTTATTAAAGGTGATGGACATTCCAGATCTCAACTACTTTCCTGGACCTCAAAAAACCTCTTTATTAAAGGTGATGGACACTCCAGATCTCAGATACTTTCTTGGACCTAAAAAATCCTCTTTATTAAAGGTGGTGGACATTCCAGATCTCAACTACTTTCCTGGACCTCAAAAATCCTCTTTATTAAAGGTGATGGAGATTCCAGATCTCAGCCACTTTCCTGGACCTTAAAAATCCTCTTTGTTAAAGGTGATGGACATCCCAGATCTCATCTACTTTTCTGGACCTCAAAAAACCTCTTTATTAAAGGTGGTAGATATACTAGATCTCTGCTACCTTCTTGAACCTCAAAAATGCCTCTTTATTGAAAGTGATGGACACCCCAGATCTCCTTTCCTGGACTTTATTAAAGGTGATGATCTCACCTACTTTCCTGGACCTGGAGCACCAACATTCCATTCTCCAGTCAATTGCTTTGAAAGTTTGTTCCAGGTTTGTCCACTATCTACAACCTTTGGTGAGAAACTTAAACAACTTCCCTGTTGGGAAACTGCCAGCTTAGCTGTAAGGAGGGGTGAAGCAGGGGCCTTGCTTGAAGTCCTTGCACAGTTCTAAGAGCCATAAGCTTGACCTCCCCCGAGATCCATGAAGCTTTATCTGGTCATTCCCAGGGAAAGGCAAGCAGCCTGGGAAGATTCTTGTAACTTAGGCAGAGAGCAATAAAGTTGCTGTTTTTTTTTTGTTTTGTTTAACTTTATACAATTGGCTTCTTGGTTGCTTGTTCATGACAGACCTCAGGACAAGAAATTGTGTTTGGGACCTCCAAATCCCAAATCAAAGGGCCAAAAGGAAGAGAAGAGAGAAAAACAAACAGAAGTGACCGAAATCACAATGTAATCCTGTTCTGACCCCCTCCTCCATCCAGTAACGAAAGCCGAGACAAGCTTAACTAGAATGTACTTTTAATAGCAAGAAGCCAAAATCTCGGTGGCTGAAAGCCAAGCAAACAAACAGATAAGGACCTTGGCAGCAAGTCAGACAAACCTTGGCAGCAAGTCAGACAAACCTTGGCAGCAAGTCAGACAAACCTTGGCAGCAATCCAGCCTGCCAAGTTAGTTAGGTTCTCTTTCGTCAATGCGTTGACTTCTGCAAGAGGGGAGTGTCACAAGCAGTCTTTTTTATAGTCTGGAGAGGAGCCTAATGACCACCAACTGAGCGCAATTACTTCCTGTAATTGCATAATTGTTCCTGACGCCAAGTAGCTCTTCGATGGCATGCATCCAGGAACAACACACTGCTGGCTTCTGGATCATTCTCCCTTGTCTCCTCCCCACTGGTCCAAGGCTCAGGCACCACCTGGTGGCCAACCAGTCTCTCTGCGCCCTGCTCAGAGTCGGAACCCTGTCCAGGGTCCTCCACATTCTCCAGGGCCAACTCATAGGGCCCCTCGCTGTCGGAGTCTGGTGGCAGCTCCAACGGCTCCTGCTGGGCCACAACTAAACCCTAATATTAAAAAAGGGGGACACTGAAAATTACAATATATAGCAGGGTAACAACAGAAGAGAGCTTTGGTAACTACAGGCCCTTCTTTATCCCTTGTGTCTTCTGCCCCTCTGCATTTGCAAAAGGATGCCGTTTCTCCATGGCGCTCAGTGTGTTGATGGGTCCAAATTGGGCATAATCACACTCTTATTTTAAATATACAGAAGCCAGGTTGCCCTCCCAGGTGAGTTTTATGCTTTAAGTGCTACAACCTAGCAATTTATCACAGTGCTTCTCATCTGTATCTTCCCTTATTTAATACTGTAGGTTAGTAACCACTTTGAATGGGGCGTCTCTCCTTCTTGGGGTGTGTGATTGTTATCAGTGGTAAGGATTATTAACTGCCAAAGCAAAGATGGATTGCCTGGTCTGAAGAAATGTAAATGATTGCATTTATCCTAGTTGCAATCAGGATTATCTGTGAATTTTTTTGGGCATTTAAATTGATCTTCTGATTATGTACTATCAAAAAACCTGGTCTCCTACTAGTATTGTCTATTCCAGTTCCAGTTCCAGCAATAGTTCTGGTTTTGGTTCTGGTTCAGTTTCCAGTTCCAGTTCTAGTAATAGTTCCAGTTCCAGTAATAATTCTAGTTCCAGTTCTACTAATAGTTCTAGTTCCAGTTCCAATTCTAGTAATGGTTCTAGTTTCAGTTCCAACTCTGGTTCTAATAATAGTTCTAGTTCTAGTTCCATTAATAGTTCTAGTTCCAGTTCCAGTTCTAGTAATGGTTCTACTTCTAGTTCCAGTTCCAGTTATAGTAAAGGTTCTAGTTCCAGTTCCGACTCTGGTTCTAATAATAGTTTTAGTTCCAGTAATAATTTTAGTTCCGGTTCCAGTAATAGTTCTAGTTCCAGATCTAGTAATAGTTCTAGTTCTAGTTCCAGTTTCATTAAAGTAATAGTTCTAGTTCCAGTTGCAGTTCCTGTTCTGGTTCTGATATTAGTTCTAGTTCCAATTGCAGTTCCAGTTCCAGTAATAGTTTTAGTTCTAATTCCAGTTCTGGTTCTAATAATAGTTCTAGTTCTATTCGGCACCCAACATTGTCCAGCTATCAATACTCAGAGCTTATAATTCTTTTTTTTTAAAAAAAAATATTAATTCCATTAGCAAATAAGATTGCCTGGTCTGAGGAAATGCAAATATTTATCCTCGTTCAAATCAGGAATACCTCCACATTTTTTGTCTGTTGCAGTTCTAGTCCCAGTTCCAGTTCCTCTCTTGATTCTGGTTCCGGTTCCGGTTCCATTTATCACCAACATTGTACAAGGCCTTATAATTCTCTCTCTCTCTCTCTCTCTCTCTCTCTCTCTCTATATATATATATATATATATATATATATATATAGATAGATAGATAGATAGATAGATAGATAGATAGATAGATAGATAGATAGATAGATAGAGATAGATAGAGATAGATAGATAGATAGATAGATAGATAGATAGATAGATAGATAGATAGATAGATAGATATACACACATACACATTCACACAACTTTGGATGCCCTCCAGGAACAAACTTGAATCTTCAAAGTTTTTTTTAACCTGCTTTTCTAATTGAAAACTTTTCTCGTGTGTAAAGATCCTTCAAGAGGTGTACCAATCTCTCCAATTCCTCCAAAACTTAAAACCTTCAGCCTCTGAGATGTGTCAACCCCTTTCCAACCCAAATCCACGGAGAACTTTCCAGACTTCCGATGTCTACTTTTGACCTGACTTTATGAGTTGGGAATCTCAAACGGGTTCACTGCACCATAATCTTCCTTTCTGCGCTGACCATCTGCTGAGTTCAAACTAAATGAGATTCAGCCTGCAACGGGCTTGGCATTTGATTGGAAACAGTTGAAATGTAATCTACTGTGTGGTTAAAAAAAAGGATTAACTCCCCCCCAAATTCTCACAACTGGAATGCAGCTTATTATGGCAACATCTGCATCTGTATTTTAACGCCTGCCTGGGAATTTGGGCCCCCGGCAGAAGGCTGGCGCAGCCGTTAAGCCACACAAGAGAATATTTCTTTAGCGAAAAGCTTGCAAATACTTTTGTGATAAATATGTACAAATAATAATATAGTGGAGTAAAGAAGGGCTGTAATAGATCTGTTTCTTGTCTGGGCAGCGCTTCATGTTTTAACCACGGAAACATAAATCTGTGGGAAGCTCCTTTTATTAGGCATAAATTGGGCAAACATTTTGTTAATTAATTAGAAGTGCCGTATAATCCAGTGCCTGATTATCAACCTACAAGCTGCTGTGGGTGAAATTGTGGTGCGTTTTTTCCCCCCCTTACACAAATATTCAAAACTAGAGGCTGAACTCTGGTTTAGTTACAAGATACAGAGGAGGAGGAGGAGGAGGAGGAGGAGGAGGAGGAGGAGGAGGAGGAGGAGGAGGAGGAGGAGGAGGAGATAAGGTATCTTAGCAATAGCAATAGCAATAGCAGTTAGACTTATATACCGCTTCATAGGGCTTTCAGCCCTCTCTAAGTGGTTTACAGAGTCAGCATATCGCCCCCCACAATCTGGGTCCTCATTTTACCCACCTCAGAAGGATGGAAGGCTGAGTCAACCCTGAGCCGGTGAGATTTGAACCGCCAAACTGCAGATAGCAATCAGCTGAAGTGGCCTGCAGTACTGCACTCTACCCACTGCGCCACCTCGGCTCTAATCTTACTAATTTGGGCAATTATTTAAGAGAATGAAATTGTAAAGAGATTAATAAATCATAACTTCATTAAAGTGGGGATTTTCTTAGAGCAATAAGAGTTTTTGTAGGGCCTTCTGCTTGGATGGGGGTTGGGGGTTGGACTAGATCAGGAATCCCCAACCTTTTGAACCTCAGGGACCACTACATTCACATTTTAAATCTTGGGGACCACTAATGGGATCTGCCTAATGACCAGCTGGGTGGGCGTGGCTATGTGGTCATGTGACTGGGTGGGTGTGGCCAACTCGATGTCACTCACGTCGAGGGGCGCCTGGCCAGCCTCTATTTGCCTCTCCCCTCCCAGCCACTCCTCACCTCCCTGCCTGGGCTCCTTAGGGACCCAACAGGAAGCCGTTGCTGGAGCTGAGCAGCCCCCAGGAGAAAGAGTTGGCAAAACAGCTCAAATGGGATCTGAACAAGAAGGAAGCTCAGCAGAAGCACCTCACTGAGGACTAGGAGCATGGGCTTTCCAAGCAGAGGGAAGACCTGCGGGAGTGCAAGGCCAGGTACTGGTACCTGGAGGCTCAGTGGGCTGAGATGGTCAGCCAGTTCCAGGCCATGATGCAGTCCCACTGGAACGAGGCCCTCCGGCTCTTCACCACCAACGGCGCTTCCCTCCAGCCTTTGCCCAAAGCCCCCTACCAGGAGGCTGAAGCAGACCCCAAGTGGAATTTCTGACCCCCTCTGACCCCCACAAAAAGACCCCCAAGGGGGAGACTCTCTGCAGCAACACAAGCGTTCATTGCATGTATCCCTCCCAGGGGGCGTAGTTTGAGGACCCCTTGATTTAGTGCAATATAAAAAATGCAAATAATTTTTCCGCAGACCACTGAAATTTTCTTGCAGACCACTAGTTGGTGACTGCTGGACTAGATTGCCTACAAGAAGTGAAATATCCAGTCAAGAATCTTAACAGGGCCCAATTAAAGCATTCGGGCCTCGTTCCTAAATAAAATTTAAAATCTCCTAATGAAGGTAATAAATAAAATTATATCCCGATGATACATTATTTGATGCCTCATTGAATTTTCGCTCCTTGGATTATGAATGGCTCAGCCATGCTAAGTAGTCAATATACATATTATCAAAGGATGTTGAAATATGTATTTATGAAATGAAATCCATACACCAACTAAGACAGAGTGGAAATAAGAGGAGGAGGGGGAAACCTAGGGAAGACTCTGGCAAAAGTCATTAAATCAAACACAAAAATAAGGGGAAAGGCTCCGTCTATAAATCCATAATCTTAAATAAGTCATAAGGCAGCGCTTTAGGGATGAATTATCACTGGTCTTTTGTCTAATAGGCTTCCTCATTTCAAATTCTTGTTTATTTTCTCCAAAAGAACAGATTTATGCCCATAAATATCATTCAGGCCCAACGCGATCAACATTTTTCATGATGAAGGTTAATCTTGAAGAATGGTAGGGCAGATGTACCATCAATGGTGTGGTGGAATGTCGTCTGGATTCCCAAAAAGGGAGGGGCTGCATTCCAGAGGACCAAGAGACAGTGAAGTTTGGTTGGGAGGAAGAGAATTAAGACATCTTCTTCCTCTTGATGCCAGTACCTACTTTAGTTTGGCAAGATTTCTGTCTACAGATGAGGAACAATAAAGAAAACTGCCTCAATGTGTCTCTCAGTTTTTGAAGTCTAATGTCAGAGTAATGATTTAAGAGCTGACCAGCTGCTATGATGATGTAATGCTAGGAATGAGTCAGCAAGATTTTTGGGCTGATATCACTTTAAGAGCCTATAATAAGAAGAGGCCCTGTTGAGGCGTATCTCCCTCTCCGTGTGCACTTCTGTGCTGTAATTGCTGATTGCTGTTTGTTTGAGGTCTGACTAATTATGTGTATGTATATATTCTTTGTAGATAAAACCACTATTTAAACCCAAACTTGTTTACTGTATTTGCTCTTGGGTTGTCTCACAAAGTCACACTGTGTGCAATCTGACAGGTTATGGGCCCAGTCCAGAACGAAGGCCAGAGAAACCAGAGAGCAGAGAAACCCAGTGAGAGCTTGCACCAGAGTCAGAGAATCTGAACATCATGGTTTGTTAGGAGTTAGTGCTTGCAATGGAAACAAGCAATATGGCTTCCGTCAGCGTAATGGGAGGAGGTTTTGTGGTGTCTCAGCTGAATGAGGCAAACTACTTCTCCTGGAGTGTAAAGATGGAGATGTGCCTGAGAGGAGTTGTGGACGATAGTTACTAATCCACCAGCAGTCCTGGATGATGGGGACTGGAGAAGAAATGAAAAGGCATTAGACAACATAATTCTGGCTTTGGAGGACAGTCAGCGGATACATGTGAAGCATCTCCAGTCTGCGAAAGAGTGCTGGGAGGTGTTGGACATCTAACAATTGGTAGGGCTGTCCCATCTGATGACAGCGAGTGTCCGCAGGTGAGGAGCAATAAAGGAAAACGCTCAGGAGAACCTCAATGTGACTCTCTTGATTTCTGGAGCCTGACCATTGGCAGAGTTGCCCCATCAGGTTACAGCAAGTTCCGTAACTAAACCATGACTCCTAGATGTCCCACCATTCATGTTCGTTGGAGTCATTCAACCTCACTATTAGGTCTTGCTTTTGCAGACCAAGTTCAGCAGAAGATGTGGCGGTGTCCTCTTTGTACAGAGAGGTGGGAAATGGATGGATAAGGTTTTTTGAAAAAAAAAATAGAATAACAGATTTGGAAGGGAACTCGGAGGTCTTCTAGTCCAACTCTGTATTCAAGCATTTGTCACAAGTGGGTTGTCCAGCCACTTCTTTATAAATCTCCAGTGATGGAACTTCTGGAGACAAGCCGTTTCACTGGTTCTCAGTGTCAGGAACTAATTTTTTTTAGTTCTAGATTGCGTCTCTCCTTGATTAGTTTCCACCCATCGTTTCTGGTCTTGCCTTTTGATGCTTTGGAAGATAGGCTGCCTCGCTCTTCTTTGTGGCAGCCCCTCAAGTACTTTGTCTGTTGCTTGTAGATACACTGAAAGTTTATGCACTGAAGACAAATTACTTGTGTATCCAATCACATACGGCCAATAAAGAATTCTATACTGTTCTGTTCTGTCTCATTCTATTCTTCCATTCTGTTTTCTATTTTCTATTATTTTCTATTTTCTATTATTTTCTATTTTCTATTATTTTCTATTTTCTATTATTTTCTATTTTCTATTCCTATTCCATTCCATTCTATTCCAATCTATTCTATTCTATTATTCTGCTCTACTCTACTCTACTCTACTCTACTCTACTCTACTCTACTCTACTCTACTCTATTTTACTCTACTCTACCCCTACCCCTAACCCTACCCCTACCCCTACCTCTATTCTATTCTATTATTCTACTCTACTCTACTCTATCCTACCCCTACCCCTACCTCTATTCTATTCTACTCTATTCTACTCTATTCTACTCTATTCTACTCTATTCTACTCTATTCTACTCTATTCTACTCTATTCTACTCTATTCTACTCTATTCTACTCTATTCTAATCTATTATTCTACTCTACTCTATGCTACTCTACCCCTACTTCTATTCTATTCTATTCTATTCTTCTATTCTATTCTTCTACCCTACCCTACCCTACCCTACTCTACCTTATTCTATTCTATTCTATTCTATTCTATTCTATTCTATTCTATTCTATTCTATTCTACTCTTCCATTCCACTCTCTATCTCCTCTCCTCTCCTCTCCCATCCCAGTAGCCATACCTAATTCCTGCAACTGGTCCTCCAGACCGCATCAACGCCAACCCCTTCTAATTAGATGGAGAAGACCCACGGCTCCGCTCACCTTGGGACTTACAGGGTCTCTGCTCAAAATGAGAAGCCGCTGAAAGTCAAGTCAGTCGTCGCAGATCAATTTCCTTACGGTAAACACGAAGGCATCACAGTAAGACTAGCTTTCGTTCCTCATTCTTTTCTCCTGGTTTCTGTTTCAGCAGCTGGTAAGAGTTCTGCTTGAGTCCCCACCTTCTTTCTCCCTGACGAATGCAGTTTGTTTTTCTTTGTTTTCTTTCTGCCTCCCCTGGTGAGTTTCATCTTCGGTTTTAACGAGAGTGTAAAACTGGAGTGCAGATCTTACATGCAACTTTATTAAGGCTACAATATGATTGTTTTCCCTCTGCTAATTTCCACCCCCAGCACGGAGCTGGGTCTTGGCAAATCTAATATCGACAAAATTATAGCCTCTAAGTACAAGGATGCGATGGCTCAGTGGCTAAGACACGGAGCTTGTCGATCAGGTAGGCTGGCAGTTCGGCGGTTCAAATCCCTAGCGCCGCATAACGGAAGGAGCCCCTGTTCCTTGTGCCAGCTTCTGCCAACCTAGCAGTTCGAAAGCACATAAAAAATGCAAGTAGAAAAATAGGGACCACCTTTGATGGGAAGGGAACAGCGTTCTGTGCGCCTTCGGGCATTGAGTCATGCTAGCCACATGACCACGGAGATGTCTTCAGACAGTGCTGGCTCTTTGGTTTTGAAACGGAGATGAGCACCGGTTCCTAGAGTCGGGAACGACTAGCACATATGTGCGAGGGGAACCTTTACCTTTTCCTTAGGTAGCAGGGATGGTAAAAACGACCTCTGGGGAAGGTCTATTGAAGGGTTTTAAGGGGGAATATTCAACATCCCATTATTGTAAACTTAAATATCATTTTCAATCTGTTTAGAGAGTGAATGATATAATTTTCTCCTCCCTCCCTCTCTTCTCCTCTCCTTTCTGTTTCCTGCAGCAAAAGACATTAGATAAACGGTGATTTGCCCCAAATATTTCCAACTCGTAAAAGAGAGAGAGAGAAAAAAAACAAATATGGCATTTGGAGGCTGGTTTGAGAAAGAAAACAAATGCCCCCCCCCTCTATTTCAGAGCAAATTAGTTTTCTGCGTCGTCCTCTGATAATTAATAGGGTCATGCAAATTTGCACCGATCTGATCTGAACAATGGATTCCGTTTGGATCATCTGATCAGCCCCATTTATTTACCTACCAGAGTTGTGTTGTGCCAGAATCCAGCGGAACCTGGAATCATTGGATTCAATACCCAACATTGTTGGAAGCCAAATCGCTTGCTTTCCAGCATCCCTCTCTGCCACTCAAGTATGGGAAGTCAATTTTAAGATTGACGGTCGAGAGCTTCCCAATCTCTGGATCAAAGCTTTGCCTGGCCACGATCTGCGGCGTTTTTAATTTTCAAATCTTCGCTTGGGATCCTAGAGGTACTCAGCCGCGTTTGTGGGGTTACTGGTGTTGCAATTTTAACAGCCTTGTTGCACGTAGGCACAATGGATTCTTCTTGAACTCGCAAACAAGGGTGGTTAGGATGCTCGGCCTTTGCGTTAACCTTGTCTTAACCGAGATAAAGGAATCACAGATCCTTTTAGGGAGCAACAGGTTTTAAAAAGGAATCGCTGCTTTAAAAATGGGTGTTGTAAGTTGGTTTCTTTCTAGCACTGATCTGGTTACCTAGTTGGGTAATGAAAGGAAATAAGCAAGCTCAGCGAGCACCAAGGATACTATAGTCCCTCCTCCCCTCCTCCCCACTTCTTTCTAGCACTGATGTTGTTACCTAGTTGGGTAATGAGAGAAAACCATCAAGCTCAGAGTGCACCAAGGACACCACAATCCCCACCCCTCCTCTTCCTCCTGAGGAGGAGAAAGAAGAGAAAGAGGAGGAGGAAGGCTGTGTGCTCTCTGAGTTTGCTGGCTTTCTTGCAGACGTTTCATTACCCAACTAGGTAACATCATCAGTGCTAGAAGGGAGTGGGTGTTCTTGGAGAGGAGGAGGAGGAGGAGGAGGAGGAGGAGGAGGAGGAGGAGGAGGAGGAGGATGACGACGACTGTGTGGTCCTTAGTGCTCTTTGAGCTTGTTGTTTTCTTGCAGACGTTTCATTACCCAACTAGGTAACATCATCAGTGCTAGAAGGGAGTGGGTGTTCTTGGAGAGGAGGAGGAGGAGGAGGAGGAGGAGGAGGAGGAGGAGGAGGAGGAGGAGGAGGAGGAGGAGGAGGAGGATGCCGCCGACGCCGACTGTGTGGTCCTTAGTGCTCTCTGAGCTTGCTGGCTTTCTTGCAGACGTTTCATTACCCAACTAGGTAACATCATCAGTGCTAGAAGGGAGTGGGTGTTCTTGGAGAGGAGGAGGAGGAGGAGGAGGAGGAGGAGGAGGAGGAGGAGGAGGATGACGACGACGACTGTGTGGTCCTTAGTGCTCTTTGAGCTTGTTGTTTTCTTGCAGAAATTTCATTACCCAACTAGGTAATCTCATCAGTGCTAGAAGGAGAGTGGGTATATGGAGAGAGGAGGAGGAGGAGGACAAATTGCTGATCTCTAAGCTTGCTTGTTTTCTTGCAGACGTCTAGTTACCCAACTAGGTAACCTCCTCAGTAATAGCATGAATTGAATAGCAAGAAAACATCTGCAAGAAAACAGCTGAACTCAGAGGAGCCCCTCTGTACACATTTTCTGTACACAAAGTGTGCAATTAATCATTAAAAGGCATCCTCGTGCAGCTGATAAAGAGCCCAGGGCTTAATGGTGTTAGGTTAGGTTTAGGTTTATTAGATTTATATGCCGCCCTTCTCCCAAGAACTCAGGGCGGCGTACAACATTAAAAGAAACACATAATACATTGCAGAGATGTTATTAACTTCTTTTTTTAATTTCCTTTGTCTTAATATATTTTAGACTGTATTTGTTAAAAACCTAGACCGTGTACGGGCTCTGGGAAGTCGGGGGGGGGAAGGGAGGTGGGGTGTTAGGGGGGAGGGGGGAGGGGGAATATATAGTATGTGTTAGATTTTAAAGTAACGCGACTGCACTTGTATACTGTTGCTCTTTAATTTCACTGTAAAAATAGGACAAGCTGAATATATGAATAGATAGTAGAAATACACGAAGGGAGGAGTAGAGGGAAAGAAGAAAGAGGGGTAGAGAGGGTGGGAGAGAGGATGGGAGGGAGGGTGAGAAGGAAGGGAGGGAGTGTATCGGGAGAGAGGAGTGGTAGAGGGGGAGGGGAAGTAGGGTAGAGGGGAATGATGGAGGGAAGGTGGAAAGTTGGAGGGGGGCGAAAGAAAGGGTGTATGGAGGGTCGAAGAGGTACATTGGGTTTCTATTTTGGGGGGTATTGTTGACAAGAGGAATGGCTGTGTTTATTGTTTATTGTTATATGGCCCCGGTTATGCACAGTATATATGTGACTGTACGAAATGAAAATGGAAAATAAAAACACATTTACAATACAAAAAAAAAAAAAGAAACACATAATACAAAAGTTAAAAAATAGAATAAAATAAATAGAATATCCCAAACAAACCCAATTAGAATTAACAACATTTTAAAAAAATGGAATTAAAATTCGAATTAAAATTAACAATGATCAATAATGTGTGTGTGTGTGTGTGAATCATTTGATTGAAATGGGAATTCTTTCATTCAAAATGTAGTAAGTTAGTCCCCCAAAACTTGGAGATCCTGCTGTGTGATGAACCCCTCCTCTATTTTCCTGTCTCACAGAACATGGATAAACTCACCAGGCACAAACCTCCAGCATCGTATTCCGGGTATGCCCTCCAGCAGTGGTGGGTTTCAAAAAATTGTGGAACCTCTTCTGTAGGTGTGGCCTGCTTTCCAGGTCCACTGGTGGAACCTCTTCTAACCGGTTCGGTAGATTTGACGAACTGGTTCTACCGAATAGGTGCGAACTGGTAGGAACCCACCTCTGCCCTCCTGTCAGAAAAGCTGACTTACAGGAATATGAATTTCTCTGAAACGCATCCCCCCCCCCCACAAACATTCCGTGGAACCCCTATTTTGGGATTTTTCCTTCTTCCGCTGGCTACCCTTTCAAAGTATCTTTGGAGAAATTCTATTCTAAATGTTGGGGGGGGGGGGGTTTGACACAGCTGTTGAATTTTAAGTACTCCATTATATGCGCTGGATCTTTAGATAAATGCGGCTGGAGGACTTTCAGGCACTAAACTCCAAATCAGATAAGAAGATGGGTTTTAAGCACTGCTCCGCTCCGCTCAGTGGAAGCTTAGAAACAAAAGGCGAAATAAAAGGAAGTGCGGGGGGGGGGGGGGAGAGATATGGCCGGAGAGAAAAAACATCCTAAGCTACAAAGCGGTTGAGGTATTCATAATCGAATGAAAAACTTCTTTGCCAAAAAAAAAAGGAGGGGGAATTAATACTCTACTCTCAACTTAGCCCTTGTATATTATTTGGAAATTTGAAGTTCCATCATGAAAGTCTGAGACCTCATCGTTCCAATAGGACATAGAGATGAGAAGGTGCTCTGTTGTGGTTTGGCAGGAGCCGTTGGAGCTGCCACCAGACTCCGACAGCGAGGGGTCTTATGAGTCGGCCCTGGAGGAAGCGGAGGACCCTGGACAGGGTTCTGACTCCGAGCAGGACACAGAGAGACTGGTTGGTCACCAGGTGGTGCCTGAGCCTTGGATCAGTGGGGAGGAGACAAGAGTGAGTGATCCAGAAAACACCTGTGGGTTATTCCAGGATGCACGCTGTCGAAGGGCTACTCGGCATCAAGAACAACTGCATAAATACAGGAGGTGGTTACACTCAGCTGATGCTCATTAAGATCCTCTCCTGATTATAAAAGAGACTTCTTGTGTCATACCCTTTTACAGAAGTCAACGTTAAGGACTAACAAGAAATAAACTTGGCAGGCTGGATTGCTGCCAGAGTTTGTTTGCATTGCTGCCAGGTTTTGTAGGACTTACTGCCAGAGTGCTTATCTTTTTGTTTATGTAGCTTTCAGCCAATGAGAGTCTGGACTGATTAAAAAACATTCTCATTTACATTGGTTTCGGAATTCGTTCCTGGACAGAGAAGAGGGGGGGTCAGAACAGTGCTCTCCCTAGCTTGATGGGGTCTTTTCATTACCCAACTAGGTAACAACATCAGTGTTAGAAAGTAGTGGGGAGGAGGAGGGGGAAGAGGAGGAGGAGGAGGGCAGAGACTATGGTGTCCTTGGTGCTCTCTCTGAGCTTGCTGGTTTCCTTTCATTACCCAACTAGACAAGAACATCAGTGCTAGAAAGAAACCAACATTTTCTTGACATCACCCATTTTTAAAGCAGTGATTCCTTTTTAAAAGTGTTTGCTCCCTAAGGGGATCTGTGATTCATTTATATGCGTTAAGACAGGGTTAATGCAAAGGCCGAGCATCCTAACCACCCTTATTTGCAGGTTTAAGAAGAATCCATTGCACCTATGAGCAACTTGGCTGTTAAAATTGCAACATCAGTTATGTATGTATGTGTATGTGTATGTGTATGTGTATGTGTATGTGTATGTGTATGTGTATGTGTATGTGTATGTCTGTCTGTCTGTCTGTCTATCTATCATCTATCTATCATCTATCTATCTGTCTGTCTATCTATCTATCTATCTATCTATCTATCTATCTATCTATCTATCTATCTATCATCTACCTACCTACCTACCTACCATATCTATCTATCTATCTATCTATCTATCTATCTATCTATCTATCTATCTATCTATCTATCTATCTATCTATCTATCTATCTATCATCTATCAGTGGTGGGATTCATCCGGTTCGCACCTATTCAGGAGAACCGGTTGTTAACTTTCTAAGCACTTCCGAGAACCAGTTGTTGGAAGAAATCTCCTTTTGTTTTTTTCCTACTTTCCAGGGCTAATCCTGTAAGGGAGGCAGGAAGGAAACATCCGGGTGGTGTTTCTAGCCTCATCTTTGTTGCCCTGCTTACAGAAACTGCCTCTCTGGTTAACCCTGATTACATTGTAACAGCTAAGACGAAGTGTCCATCAGCGTGAGTGATGTTGAGTTGGCCACGCCCACCCAGTCACATGACCACCGAGCCCCGCCTATCCAACCAGTCATTAGGGCAGAGAACCCGGTTGTTAAATTATTTGAATCCCACCACTGATGTTTGTGTGTGTGTTTGTGTATGTGTGTGTATTTAAGATTCTTCTAACTAGGAAGGACATCCAATGCATTATTCTCTCACCGCTTTGAGATGCAGAGGATAAGTCTCCCGTCTACAAAGTCAGAAAATACCTCCTGAGATTTTTTTGACTCAACTCCAGCTTCAGATGGATATTGCTATGAAGCCAGCATCAAGCGGGGATTTGCTATGATGGGGTGATAAAACCAGCCTCAGCTTTCTACGTTTGCAAGAAACCAATTATGTTATCTAGGCTCCCTGGCCTCTTTTCCCTGGATGATCTCACCTCGGAGAGGAAATCACTTCGCACAGTCTATTACAAATTGTTTCCCAGTTGTGGGAAGGTAGAGCAAAAAGAAAAAAATCAACAACAACAACCCAACAACCCACAGCTCCTGCAAGGAATAGATTGTTGCCACAGGTTCAGTCCTGAAGACATAACGCTGGGATAAATAGACTTTCAAGGTTTTTAACGAAACCTGGAGGCAGGGAAAAAAAACCTCGTTGGGTGGACCACTTCTCCAGATAACTCCAGGGGAATAAGAAGTGCTTTTAGGGTTTGTCAAGATGCTGGTGCTGAAAATGCTACAGAGAGAGAGAGAGAGAGAGGGAGGGAGGGAGGGAGGGAGAGAGAGGCAGAGATAGGGACAGAGAGAGGGGGGTACAGAGAGACAGATAGAGACAGACAGACAGACAGACAGAAACAGAGTGACAGAGACAGACATACACACACACACACAGAGACTGAGACACACACTGAGTGGGAGACAGAGAGACACACACAGAGAGATAGAGAGAGACAGACAGACACACAAAGAGAGAGACAGGGAGACAAAGAGAGACACAGAGAGACACACACAGAGAGATAGAGAGAGACAGACAGACACACAAAGAGAGAGACAGGGAGACAAAGAGAGACACAGAGAGAAAGAGACACAGAAAGACACACTGAGAGACAGAGAAACACAGACACAAACTGAGACACACAGAGAGACAAAGAGAGAGACAAAGAGAAAGAGACACAGAGAGACACACTGAGAGAGAGACAGTGAGAGACAAAGAGACACAAAGAGACACAGAGAGAGACACACACACACAGATAGACAAAGAGAGAGACAGAGAGAGAGAAAGTGACACAAAGAGAGAGAGAGAGAGACATACAGAGAGACAAAGAGAGAGACAGAGAGAGAAAGAGACACAGGGAGACATACTGAGAGTGAGAGACAGAGAGAGACAGAGAGACACACAGAGAGAGACACAGAGAGAGAGAGACAAAGAGAGACAGAGAGACACACAGAGAGACAGCCTGAGAGACAGAGAGACAAAGAGAGAGACAGAGAGAGAAAGAGACACAGGGAGACACACTGAGAGTGAGAGACAGAGAGAGACAGAGAGAGACAAAGAGACACACACAGAGAGAGACAAAGAGACACAGAGAGAGAAACACAGAGAGACAGAGAGACACACAGAGAGACAGTCTGAGAGACAGAGAGACAAAGAGAGAGAGAGAGAGAGAAAGAGACAGAGAGAGAGACACACACACTGAGAGAGAGACAGAGAGAGACAAAGAGAGAGAGACACACACAGAAAGACAGACAGACAGACAGAGACAGAGAGACTGACAGAAAGACACACAGACAGTAACCAACAACAACAACCCTGGAAGAAGTTTCTTTCTTTGCTTCTTTTGGATTTAAAGAGTGGAAATCCAGCAGCCAACTGGTTCAGGATTTTGATCCCATGACTATGGGAATACTACTGCAAGGGTCGTAAGTGTGGAAAACAGTCATAAGTCAATTTTTTCAGTGCCGTTGTAACTTCACGCCGTCACTAACTAACAAAATGAAATTCAATGTAGAGAAAAGTCAAGCCCTACACTTAAGCAAGAGAAACCAAAAGAAGGCATATAGACTGGGTGAAACCAGGCTTAATAGCAGTAACTGCGAGAGGGATCTTGGAGTCTTAGTGGACAACCAGCTAAATAGGAGCCAGCCGTGTGCAGCGGCAGCCAAAAAAGCCAACGCAATCCTAAATTGCATTAACAGAAGGATTCAATCAAAATCAAGGGAGGTTCTAATATCACTCTCTAAAGCCTTAGTAAGGCCACACCTAGAATTCTGCATCCAGTTTTGGTCACAAAAATTTCTCCCAAGCCTTCGTACAACAATGACATCTCAAAGAGGAATCCTTCACGGCTTGGCTACCTGAGATGGAGAAGAAAACTCGGAGGCTGCCCCCCAGTTCCATGTTCCCTAACTGTTTCCCCTAGCCCTCATTTTCTGCAGCACGCCGGATTCCACCCTGATCAATATTTCCAGATGTTTCCTAGCACGATCTTATCTTCCGTGACCAAATCAACACATCCGTCTCGCAGCAACCACACGAGATAACCACAGCCGGAATATTTTAACATAATGCAACCACAGACTCGTGCCAGTTTTCATCTGCTCGGAGAGGTTCTTGGCCACGGTACAGATTTCGACTACTTAAAAGGGGGGAACGTGGTTTGCAACGGATAAAAAGGCAGCTATGACAAGGAGGGCTTCGGGTGATGAATGGCGCTCCCAGCTTGGCTGACCATGTGTGAGGTTTGCATGGAAAGGCACGCTCTATGCTTTGTAGGTGAAGGTTGTTAGCTTGTAGTTGGATCCGTACCATTGCTCCTTGGCCGCTCCAGGAACCTGTGCGCTTTGTTTAAGACTGGAGAAGAAATTTAAAATTGTTGCTTCGGTTTGCTCGTTTCAAAAATTGCCTTTTTTTGTCTGAAACAATAGGAAGGACTATGTCCCCATGCTAGTTCCTTTTTCGAGCGTATCATGAAGAAGTAATACAAGTTTTGGTCTCCACGATGTAGAAAAGATGCGGAGACTCTAGAAGGAGTGCAGAGAAGAGCAACAAAGAGGATTAGGGGACTGGAGGCTAAAACATATGATGGATGGTTGCAGGAACCGGGCATGGCTAGTCTAGGGAAGAGAAGGACCACTGACGATACAATAGCTGTGTTCCAATATTTGAGGGCCTGCCACAGAGAGGAGAAGTGGGTCAAGCTATTTTCCAAAGCACCTGAAGACCAAAATAATGGATAGAAACTGACCAAGGAGAGATTCAACCTAGAAATAACGAGGAATTTTCTAACAGTAAGAACAAACAACAGAGGTTGCCTTTGGAAGTTGTGGGAGCTTCATCCCTGGAGGTTTTCAAGAAGAGACTAGACTGCCATTTTTCAGAAGTGGTGTAGAGTCTCCTGCTTGGGCGGGGGGTTGGACTAGATGACCTACAAGGTCCCTTCCAACTCTCTTATTCTGTTATTATTACTAAGCAGCTGTAAGTTGAGGGCTACCTATATTTCAAAGTAGTCGTTAGCGCCAACGGTTGGCTGTATCCCCAAATCTCGTTCCAGATGGGAGGGTGTCCCACATTATGGCCTGGTTTTCCCCCCTCTCTGCCTTCTTTCTGAACCTTCAAGAGTCCATGGAACTAAGCGTTCACAAGAACCATGCTTATTATTATTATTTTTTAACTTGCTCCTTAGGCCTGGGCGTAATTAGAGTTTTCTGATTTCCATTGCAATTGGGATGCTCTTCACAGCAATCAAACCAGCCATGCATTTGCATAAGCTCAAAAATATTTAAGCACAGATTAGATGGTGATCTTTTTTTACTCGTAGACAAAGGTCAACCATCTTCTGAACCAGCTGTCCGGGTGATTCTGAGATGGCTCTTGATTAAGGGTCAGAGACCCAGGCAGACTTGATGCCGAATGTGTATTTAAGAGCATCAAATCCTGGGTCATCTTTTAACCTTTGCCCTCCCATCAATATTCCAAGGGCTTTAAATATTTCACGTACCGTTAATAAATATTTGATTCGGCCTCTTCCAGAGGAATCGAAGATGCTTGGCGACGTTTGGGAGGAGTTAAGAGGAAAGGGGGCCGCTTCAAGGGAAAAAAGGATCATAGGTCTGGAAGGGACCTTGGAGGTCTTCTAGTCCAACCCCCTGCTCAAGCAGGGACCCCAACACCATTTCTGTTCTGAGCCAGGCTACCTTAAAAAGCAAGAAGCAAAATCTTGGTCCCAGGAAAACCCCTTTTAGTTACATGGCTGCAAATTCCTTTCGTTCACAGTCAGCAAGGCTTAGCAAAAACAGTCTTTCAGAGGAATGTTAATCAACACGAACCTTATCTCGCTTGGAGAGCTGCCAAATATTAGTTTCCAGGCGCAGGGCAATGCGAAACTTGGCAACAGCGTCTCTTCTAGTCACAAACAGAACTTTCCGCTCTTGAAGCGACCAAAGGAACGAATTGTTTCCTGCAAAAGCATTCTCTCGTCTCCACCGTCTTTGTTCGGTGATGGGGCTGTCTTGTTTCAAATGGCTTACACTTCTCCTCAACCCGCACAAGAGGAAGAGCATGACGGGATGCTGGAAAAAAAAAGATCAATTTTATTGAAATGGAATGTGGCAAAGATGGCATGAAGCTCCTTCAAGCTGAGCTTGACTTGAGGAGATTTTATGGACTAGGTGAACTCTGGGCAACGGTACATAATTTATTGCCACTCTTTTCTCCCAGAAGGGATGGACATCTTCTTAAATTGGGTTTTTGGCTATCTTGCATCCATACTGTGTTTTCCGCCGAAAGTAAGACTGGGTCTTATATTAAATTTGGCTCCAAAAGATGCATTGGGGCTTATTTTAGGGTTAGATCTTGTTCAGAGGTGGTATTCTGCCAGTTTGCACTGGTTTGGGCAAACTGGTAGTGGCAGTGGCATGAGGCTCTGCCCACCCAGTTAGATGTCATCATGGACCTTCTGCGAGTGCACTCCCGTAGGGAAGAAAATAGGATGCCATTACTGGTCTGGTTTTCTGGGAAATACAGTACTAAATGCATCTATCTGGTTGACAATCTTTTTTTATATATATATAAAAAATTTTCTCTCTTACAAATAACCACAAGTATACCATTACATCATTAACCAATATTATTTTGTGTTATCGAATATTGTATCAATTCCTATTCCCATCAAACCACAGCAATTATCATTTGCTCTTCTGCTTTCCATGCACCTTATCAGTGGTGGGATTCAGCCAGTTTGCACCTATTCGGGAGAACCGGTTGTTAACTTTCTAAGCAGTTCAGAGAACCGGTTGTTGGAAGAAATCTCCTTTTGTTTTTTTCCACTTTACAAGGCTAATCCTGTAAGGAAGGCAGGAAGGAAACATTCTGGTGTTGTTTCTAGCCTCATCTTTGTTGCCCTGCTTACAGAAACTGCCTCTCCGATTAACCCTGATTACATTGCCACAGCTAAGACGAAGTGTCCATTGGCGTGAGTGATTTTGAGTTGGCCACACCCTCCCAGTCACATGACCACCGAGCCCCGCCTACCCAGTTGGTCATTAGGGCAGAGAACTCGGTTATTAAATTATTTGAATCCTACCACTGCACCTTATCCACTGCCATCCTGCCTCTTCCCCCTGTCTCCTTTCTACATCATTTCTACCCTCTACCATCCCTCTCTTCTCTGCTTCCCTTTCCTCTCCCCTTCTCCTCTCTCCTCTTTCCATTCCTTCTCTCTCTCACCTACTCTTTACCTCTCTTCTATTCCCTCTCTCCTGTCCTCTCTCTTCTGCCTCTCCTCTTCCTTTCTCTCCCACTCTCTCTCCACTTCTTACATGGAGTATGTCAGTGTCTATGCAAACTCCATTCAATATTGATGATATTGATAATTACACTCCAGTACATATCTTGATGATCTTAACTGGTTCTTGTTTTGGGGTAGGGGCTTATATTATGAGCATCCTGAAAAAAAATCATGTTAGGGCTTATTTTCCAGTTGGGTCTTATTTTGGAGGAAAACAGGGTATATATAATATAATGTGATTATATTATAATCACATTAAAAAAATCACAGATTGGCTACAGTTTAAGATGGGCTCTAGAGGGGGATAGACTCAAGGGTTTCCCTGAAATTAGCTTCATGAAACTAATCACATTTAGTATGGGAGAAATTCTTGTGGACTAGACTCAGCTTAGAGAACAAGGCTGAATGAGATTTTGGGAGAGAAGGAAGAAGAGCTCAATCTTACGCACATCTACTCAGAAGCAGCAAGTGACATATTTTTCCCCCAGGTAAAGTATGCAAACATTTGCAGCACAAACTCTTGAAAGCAATTAACAGGATTAGTTATCCTTCTGGCAGCCGTTCTTCCTTCTCCCTACAGGGAGGAATGAGATCCATAGTGAACTTGGATATAAATACTCTCCCCGGTTTAATGCAGAAACGTAAGAAATGGAGGGAATCATGGAGACCGTTGAGCTGTTAAGCATTGAAGCACTGCAGGAACACCTTCTCCATGCGCCCCTTGTTCCAGCTAGCCAAAGCCAAGTGAGAGATCTTGTAGCCAGCTCAACCAATGCAAAACCTGAAGCAGCGGGATGGAAACCCATCAATAGAGTACAATCACAGAGATGGAAGGGATCTTGGAGGTCTTCTAGTCCAACCCCGTGCTTAGGCAGGAAACCCTACACCACTTCAGACAAATGGTTATCCAACCTCTTCTTAAAAATGTCCAGTGTTGGAGCATTCTGGAGGCAGGTTGTTCCACTGATTAATTATTTTAAAAGTCAGGAAGTTTCTCCTTAGTTCTAGGTTGCTTCTCTCCTTGATTAGTTTGATTAGTCCTCCTGGATCCACAGCTGACGTTAGAACATCATTTGTCGGCTGTGACCAGGGGGACCTTTGCCCAGGTCTGCCTGGTGCACCAATTGCGACCCTACCTGGACCGGGAGGCCCTTCGGATAGTCACTCACGCCCTTGTGATCTCAAGACTGGATTACTGTAACGCGCTCTACATGGGGCTGCCCTTGAAGAGTGTCCAAAGACTTCAGTTAGTCCAGAACGCAGCTGTGCAAGCGATTGTGGGTGCACCTAGGTACACCCACGTTACACCTATCCTCCGCGAGCTGCACTGGCTGCCCATTGGTCTCCGGACATGCTTCAAGGTGCTAGTCGTTACTTATAAAGCCCTTCATGGCATCGGACCTGGGTACCTGAGAGACCGCCTCCTGCCAATTACCTCCCAAAGACCTATTAGATCAATTGCACAGACTAGGCCTTCTCTGGATCCCATCTGCCAGCCAATGTTGGCTGGTGACCCCCGGTGGAGAGCCTTCTCTGTTGCAGCTCCGGCCCTCTGGAACGAGCTCCCCATGGAGATCCGGACCCTTACGACCCACCAAACCTTCCGTAAAGCCACTAAGTCCTGGCTGCTCCGGCAGGCCGGGGGCTGTTGAAGTATCCAGCCCCACGGTAACTATGAATGTTGTTGTATTTTAAATTGTTGTTTGTCTTATTTATTCCCTTTCCCCTTTTTATTGTAAGCCGCCCGGAGTCCTCTGGGAGTGGGCAGCATACAAGACTAATAATAAACATAAACATTAGTTTCCATCTGTTGCTTCTTGTCCTGCCTTCAAATGCTTTGGAGAATAGCTTGACTCCCTCTTCTTCTGAGATATTGGAACACTGCTATCATGTCATCTCTAGTCCTTCTTTTCATTAAATTAATGAATTAATGAAATTAAATTAGACATACCCAGTTCTTGCAATTGTTCTTCATATGTTTTAGCCTCCAGTCCCCTAATCCTCTTTGTTGCTCTTCTCTACACTCTTTTGAGAGTCTCCATGTCTTTTTTTATATTGTGGCGACCAAAACTGGATGCTGTATTCCAAGTGTGGCCTTATAAGGTATTAACCCTTCACGTGATCTTGATTCTCTCCCTCTGTTGATGCAGCCTAGAACTGTGTTGGCTTTTTGGGCAGCTGCTGCACATGGCTGGCTCCTATTTAAATGGTTGTCCACTAGGACTCCAAGATCCCTCTCACAATTGCTACTATTGAGGAAGGTACCACCTATACTGTACCTGTGCATTTGGTTTTTCTTGCCTAAATGTAGAACCTTCCTTTTTTCACTCTTGAATTTCGTTTTGTTAGATAGAGCCCAATGTTCAAGTCTCTCCAGATCCTTCTATTTGATTGATAGATTGATTGATTATCCCAAGTGTTCTTTTTTTCAAAAGGCAACTGGATTTCTTTGTTTTTCCTTGAAGACATTTCATTTCTCATTCAAGAAGCTTCTTCTGTTGCAGAAAATGACAGGCTTTAGACTTCTCAGGATACAGGAAAAGTTTATTTGGCAGCCAGGTTCAGAAAGCTAGCCCATGGCTTAGCATTGCAAGTTCTGAACAACCTTCATTATCGAAGCACATGTTCTTATACATTCTCAAAAGCATTGCAACATGGAAATACTTAACACATTTCTCAGTGGTTACCTTGAGGAGAAAACCTTATAAGGAGATGGGATCTTACTTCTCCTTTTGTTTATGGAGTACGTGTCATTAACAAACTTTAATTGAACCTTGGACTTTTGACATAGATTTTGACATCTTGTGGTTAGGCACTGGCTTCCTGTTCTTTTGCAAGTTGCAACTCTGCCTATGTGGCTTTAATATAGAAATAAAGGGTCTCTAAGAGGCTGTCCAGCCTGACCCAGTAGGTTTCACATTTAATGTCCAAATCTCACTTTACGTCTGCTTTACTTCAGTTGAAGTAAACTGAACTGAACTGAACTTCTTCAGTTGACCTTACCAAGGCCTCCTTATTAAAGAGAGAAGCAACTTAGAACTAAGGAGGAATTTCCTGACAGTGAGAACAATCAACCAGTGGAACAGTTTGCCTCCAGAAGTTGTGGGTGCTCCAACAATGGAGACTTTTAAGAAGAGATTGCACAATGATTTGTCTGAAATGGGATAGGGTTGGACTAGGAGACCTCCAAGGTCATTTCCAATTCCGTTAGTCTGTTTATTTCCTTTTTAAAGATTCCGGAGATGGAACGAATAACAAGGAAGTCCAATTGGCTCTTGAAAAAGCACCTTTGGGAATTTCCCAGAGAAGATGCTGCTCTGAGGCTGGAGAAGATTCATAAGACGTTCATCCCCCCCCCCCCGCACTAACCTTTGGACAGGTATTGTTTTATCACAATAAAGGGAGTGGGAAGAACGTGGAGGTGGAGAAAAGGCTACCTGTTGTGTATTTTGATAAAGAAGCGCTCTTAAACAGCTTAGATACTTCGCTTGGAAAATTAGCCACTCAGCGGGTTGGCGTGAAAATTAATTTAATGGGGTGTAAATCAACACACCTTTTTTTTCATCGTTTTCTTTCCCTTTAGCTGCTGACCATTAGAAATTAAACACCTACCCCCTCGTGAGGTTACAACACTAGGATATCATCGCACACAATCACACACACACACACACACACACAAACTTTTCTCCAGAACTGCCAATTCTGTGCATCCCATTTAAAAAGTATTTAAGCATTCAGTATTGGCCCAAGAGTTCCCTGCACAATAAATTTATTCTTCAACTGGCATTTTGTGTGTGTGTGTGTCTGTGTGCAGAGTTGCTAGGATGTGAAAAGGAGAGAGCCAAGCCACCAGAAAGGATAGGCCTCTTAAAATTTACGGTGAAAGTTAATTAAGAATTTGACTGTTTATTGCACCAAATTTCGTCAGTGTGAGGGAATTTACTGCCACAGAGAGAGAGAGAGAGAGAGAGAGAGAGAGAGAGAGAGAGAGAAAGAGGACAGACATGCCAAGCTTCTTGATGGGTTGATAAATATTAAAACACACACACGATTGGGTGTTTATTTTTCTTTCTTTCTTTTTTTTTTTGGCCCTCCTCTCCTTCCTAATGTGAAAAATGATTCAATTGTCACTTAAAATGGCTTGTCAGAAAAAAAAAAAGATTAAATCCCTACCAAAAAAAAAAGCCATTAGAGAAACGCATATCCCTCTTTCCATTAAATATTAAGGGGGGGAAAACAACGGGTGTGCAATAAATAAGACCCCTCACTCAAGGAATAGGAGGGGTAGGAAATAAATTAATGCAATGACCACACAAGTGGACATTGAAGTGAACAGTTTCCCATTCGGCGTTGCTGCTGGAATCAATTAGGACCAAGGACACATTCAAGGTTTAATCATGGCCACGATAAATTCTTTGGCCCAATTCAACATTAGCCACCACCCCACCAGCTCCGGCACAAGATTATTGGATGTGGATGAGTATTAATCAGTCTTTGGCTGTATTTAGAGCGATAGAATCAAGATTATGTGAAATATATCACTTTATAAAGCCTGGGTTAGACCACGTTTCAAATATTGCATCCGCTTTTGCTCATCGCGATGTAAAAAAGATGTTGAGACTAGAAAGAGTGCAGAGAAGAGTTGACACCAAGATGATGAGGGGACTGAAGGCTAAAACATACAATGAACGGTTGCAGGAACTGGGCATGGCTAGTCTAGGGAAGAGAAGGATCAGGGGAGACAGGAGAGCACTCTTCCAATATTTGAGGGGCTGCCACTGAGAGGAAGGGGGTTCAAGCTATTCTCCAAAGCACCCAAAGGCCAGACAAGGAATAATGGATGGAAACAGATCAAAGAGAGATTCAACCTAGAAATAAGGAGGAATTTTCTGACCTTGAGAACAATCAACTCATGGAACAGAAGTTGCCTCCAGAAGTTGTGGGAGCTTCATCACAGAGCAATAAGGATGATTAGGGGACTGGAGGGTAAAACATCCAAAGAACGGTTGCAGGAATTGGGTATGCCTTGTCTAGTCCAAAAAAAAAAAACCAACTATGGGTGACATGAGAGCAGTCTCATTTATTTGAGGGGTTGCCCCAAAGAAGAGGGGGGTCAACCTACTTCCCAAAGCACCTGAAGAAGCAACGGATGGAAACTAATCAAGGATAAATCCTTCTTTCTCTCCTTCCTTCCTTTCACCCTCCCATCCTTCTCTCTCCCATCCTTCTCTCCTTCCTTCCTTCCCTCCTTCTCTCTTCCTTCCTTCTTTCACTCATTCCTTCCTTCCAATATCTCAGGGGTTGCCCCAAAGAAGAGGGAGTCAAGCTCTTCTCCAAAGCACCTGAAGGTAGGACAAGAAGCAACGGATGGAAACTAGTCAAGGAGAAAATCAACCTAGAACTAAGGAGAAATCTCTCTTGACAGTGAGAACATGATACAGATTAATAGAGTTGGAAGGGACCTTGGAGGTCTTCTAGTCCAACCTCCCCTGCCCAAACAGGAAACCCTATACCATTTTTGACAGTTGCCAGTCCAGTCTCTTCTTGAAGATTTCAATTAACCAGTGGAACAGTTTGTCTTCAAAAGTTATGGGTGCTTTATCATTGGAGGTTTTTAAGAAGAGATTGCCTGAAATTGCCTGAGCAGGGGGTTGGACTAGAAGACCTCCAAGGTACCTTCCATCTCTGTTATTCTGGTGCAATAAGCAATTTCCAGATACTCTCAGTATGGTTGGAAATGTATGTATGTATGTATGTATGTATGTATGTATGTATGTATGTATGTATGTATGTATGTGTGTGTGTGTATGTATATATCTATATCTATCTCTATCTCTCTGTCTATCTGTCTATCTGTCTATCTGTCTATCTGTCTTTGTCTCTGTCTCTATCTATCTATCTCTATATCTATCTATCTATCTCTATATCTATCTATCTCTATCTCTATCTATCTATCTATCTATCTATCTATCTATCTATCTATCTATCTATCTATCTATACAAACAATACAATAGCAGAGTTGGAAGGGACCTTGGAGATCTTCTAGTCCAACCCCCTGCCTAGGCAGGAAACCCTATACTGTTTCAGACAAATGGCTATCCAACATCTTCTTAAAGACTTCCAGTGTTGGGGCATTCACAACTTCTGGAGGCAAGTTGTTGCACTGATTAATTGTTCTCACTGTTAGGAAATTTCTCCTTAGTTCTAAGTTGCTTCTCTCCTTGATTAGCTTCCACCCATTGCTTCTTGTCCCGCCTTCAGGTGCTTTGGAGAATAGCTTGACTCCCTCTTCTTTAGGGCAGCCCCTGAGATGAGATATTGGAACACTGCCATCATGTCTCCCCTAGTCCTTCTTTTCATTAAACTAGACATACCTAGTTCCTGCAACTGTTCTTCATATGTTTTAGTCTCCAGTCTATATATATATATATATATATATATATATATATATGTATATGTATATGTATATGTATATGTATATGTATATGTATATGTATATGTATATGTATATGTATATGTATATGTATATGTATATGTATATGTATATGTATATGTATATGTATATTATATATTAATTATATTATATTATATTATATTATATTATATTATATTATATTATATTATATTATATTATATTATATTATATATATTATATTATATTATATTATATTATATTATATTATATTATATTATATTATATTATATTATATTATATTATATTATATTATATTATTATATTATATTATATTATATTATATTATATTATTATATTATATTATATTATATTATATTATATTATATTATATTATATTATATTATATTATATTATATTATATTATTAATTATATTATATTATCAGCACAAATATAACAAATGTAACAAAAAGGCAACAGTAAAAAAATATTGGGTTCTATCTGATGGTCTCTTGTGACGAGCTGAAGGACAGAGAATGGAAGTAGTGATCTTCCTCCCATATTTGGGCATACCGGGGGTTGTAAAATCTAAATAGATACCTTTCACCCTGGCTGGCTGATAAGGAGTCGAGCTCTGTAGCTCAATGGTTAACACATCTGCCTTAGAGGCAATACAGCACAGGCTTGATTCCAGTAAGGGTATGGTTAGCTGATGAGAGCTAAATAGCTTGAAATAGATCTATACTAGTCTCCCTTTATTTATTTATCAGCACAAATAACACACACACACACACACACACACACACACACACACACACACACACACAGGAGGATCCCTCTTTGGAAATGAAAAGAAGTCTGCTTACTCATCGGTCATCGTTACATCGTTACAGAGGGGAGAACTTAAAGAAAAGGATGCAAGATTTTGGAAGGCTGTCAGGAGGTTAGTTAGAACGGGAGGGGACAGGAAATCCAACAAGGCTACCTACTGGGTAGGCAATGGGAATGCCTAACAACTTAATAGCGTGAGACAGCAGCATCTGTAGCAAACATATTGCATGGATTAACAGTGCAGGTGTTGACAAGGTCTTTGCAAACAAGGAATGCACTGTGCATAACCTGTGTAGACTTGGTTGAATTGTTCCTCAGAGCAATGCAAACCAGAGGAGGAAAACAGCTCACCAGCAATGGAATGGGACTCATCACACTAAATCTCATGCTTCTTGGCACCCATGATGTCATTTTTGGGTGCTTAGAGATGGTCGCTGGGGATATGCTTGGAGGTACAGATAGCCATGTGTTCTGACCCCCTCCTCCATCCAGTAATGAATGCCGAGACAAGCTTAACTGAAATGTCCTTTAATAGCAAGACACCAAAACCTCGGTGGCTGAAAGTCAAGCAAAACAAACAGATAAGGACCTTGGCAGCAACTCAGACAAACTCAGGCAGCAATAAACACAGATAAGGCTTGGCAGTAATCCAGCCTGCCAAGCTCACAGTAATGTCCTCTGACATTCAATCCTGCGTTGACTTCTACAAAGACGGCCGTGTGCACAAGTAGCTTTTTATAGTCTGGAGAGGAGCCTAATGACCACCAGCTGAGTACAATCACCTCCTGTAATTGTGTATTTGTTCCTGAGGCCTAGTAGCTCTTCAATGGCATGCATCCAGGAACAACTCACTACTGGCCTCCGGCTCACTCTCCCTTGTCTCCTCCCCACTGGTCCAAGGCTCAGGTGCCTCCTGGTGGCCATCCAGCCTCTCTGCGCCCTGTTCAGAGTTGGAACCCAGTCCAGGGTCCTCCACCTCCTCCAGAGCCAACTCAGTGGGCCCCTCGCTGTTGGAGTCTGGTGGCAGCTCCAACGGCACCTGCTGGGCCACAACAGCCATGGACTTACAAACTACAACTGAGCACAATATTTCTGTTGCTAAGCAAGAAATTTGTTAAGTACCATTCTATAAAGTCTTAATAGGGAAACACCTAGAGTACTGCATCCAGTTTTGGTCACCACACTATAAAAAAAAAGATTTTGGGACTCTAGAAAGAGTGCAGAGAAGAGCAACCAGGATGATGAGGGGACTGGAGACTAAAACATATGAAGAACGGTTGCTTGAACTGGACATGGTTGGTCTAGTGAAGAGAAGAACCAGGGGAGACATGAGAGCATGTTCCAATATTTGAGGGGCTGCCACAGAGAGGAGGGGGATGTCAAGCTATTGTCCAGACAAGGAAGAATGGATCAAGAAGAAATTCAACCTAGAACTAAGAAGGAATTTCCTGACAGTGAGAACAATCAACCCATGGAACAGAAGTTTCCTTCAGAAGTTGTGGGAGCTTCATCCCTGGAAGCTTTCAAGAAGAGATCGGACTGCCATTTGTCAAAAATGGTGTAGGGTCTCCTGCTTGGGGTGGGGGTGGAGGTTGGACTAGATGACCTACAAGGTCCTTTACAACTCTGTTAATCTGTTAAAGTTAAAGCCAACTCACTGTGGCCAATTCACGGTGGCCAACTTGCCACAGGACAAATTCGCTGTGGGGCAATTGAACCATTCAGTTCGGAATCGTTTAAAAGAAATAAAAGTTATTCTTTGTCATTCACATTTCATCCTGTCCCTCCTTTTGCCTCCCCTCTTTAATAATTCTATTCCACCTTCTCTTTGATATGTATACCTGGAAGCAGTGACGTGCGGTGAGGTTTATGGCTGGTGAGGCAGTCCTCTCCCCTGACATCCCACTGTCTAAAGCGCTTTCTTTCTTTCGCCCGCCTGAGCTCTGACAGTTAAGCAGAGTCACAGTGGATGACTCTGCTTAACTGTTTAAAAAAAGCCTCAAAAAACCCACCCTCTACAGGAGGAGGCAAGAGAACCACGTGCCTCATCTACATAAGGAATTTTTCGGCTTTTAACCCTTGCTTAACTCTGGTCGAGTGATCATAAAGTCAGACTAAATGAGGCACGTGGTTCTCCTGCTTCCTCCTGTAGAGGGCACTTTTTTAGAGGCCTTTTTAAACAGTTAAGCACTAAGCAGAGTCATCCACTGTGGCTCTGGCAGCAACTAGCTCAGCCTTTTTCCTTTTACATTTTTCTTTTCTTTTCATGATGACAGTGGTGAGGCTCTGCCTCCCCTGCCTCCCCTAACTGCACGTCACTGCCTGGAAGGAGGACAAGAAGCAATGGATGGAAAGTTGTCAAGGAGAGAAGCAACCTGGAATGAAGGAGAAACTTCCTCACAGAGAGGACAATTAATCAGTGGAACAGCTTGCCACTTGAAGTTGTGGTTGCTTCATCCCTGGAGGTTTTAAAGAAGAGACTGGACCACCAAATGCTGGCAGTGTCATCAGAAACCAGGCACATATTATCACTTGTGGTGGACATGCCCAAAAGCAAAAAGAAAGATGAAAATATGGCTAGAAAAAAAATGTTAAAACAGCATATAGGTTTTAAGCCAGTACTATTTTCATTCGGCACCATATCAGAAAAATACAAGAAAGGGAATGCATATTTGACATTACATATTTTAACAGCAGCAAGAATTCTATTTGCACAACATTGGAGAAGCGAGGAAACAGCTACGGAAGAAGGAATAATTTAAAAAATATATTGGACTTGCAGAAATGGACAGACTAAAACTGAAGTTAAAAGAAAAAGAAGATAGGGAATATTGTCCAACTTGGGACTTGTTTGATCAATGGTTGGACAACAGGGGTAAAAATTAGGAACTTAAGAAGTATTATTGCGTAAAAAATGGACTCAGACAATATGCTGCTTATGAAGCAATACAATACAATAGCAGAGTTGGAAGGGACCTTGAAGGTCTTCTAGTCCAACCCCCTGCCTATAAACCCTATACCGTTTCAGACAAATGGCTATCCAACACAACATCTTCTTAAAAATTTGCAGCACTTATTATATGTAAAGAGAAAAACAATATTATCATGTGTGTGTGTGTGTGTGTGTGTGTGTGTGTGGTATGTATATGTATGCATATATGTATATATAATATATATATAATATATATATGTATGCCAAATATCACTCACTCATCACAAAATCTCCAGAACCATAAAGCCTACAAACTTGAAACTTGGCATGTATGTTCTTCTTGGCTTCTAGGTGCTTGCTAAGAAAGGATTTTTCAAAATGAACATCAAATCATTAATATTTCTTATAATGTAATTAACATGCTCTGATGCTAAGGAGTTCTACTCCCCCTCCCCACCTGAAAAGAACTCTGTTCCAACTGCCAGTTGCCTCACATTCCATTACCTCAGTTCAAACTGGCAGACGTTCCACTCCTTCACTCAGGAGTGGCCTGGGGCTCCTTAACAGTAGTAAACGCCGGTACCTCAGCAAAATGTCTACGCCTTCAACCTCTTCCAGACTCAATGTGGCAGGAGCGATATGCCCATGTGTGTTTCAATCACCGACTACCACTGAGCCAACGGATTGTGAAACAAATTTCTCCTGCATAGCCCAATCACATAGTTTCATTGCAAAGCCTGGGTATCCAGCTAGTATGTATGTGTATGTATGTGTATATATACACACAAACAATAAAAGAAGAGACTGGACTTGTCTGGAATGGTATAAGGTCCCCTGCAGGAGCAGGGGATTGGACTAGAAGACCTCCAAGGTCCCTTCCAGCTCTATTCTAACTTACAGTTTCCCAGGATGACTTAGAAATTACATCTCCCTTCAAACACTATTGAAGGGCTTGGGGTCACATCAACCACCTTGTGTCTCACTCAGTCCAATGTGTGACTCAACCGTTGACTCATAGCATTCTCCAAGGGTTCAATCAAGAATTTCCAACCCAGAACCTATGGAGCAGAACCAGGCTCATCTTCTGCATGCAAAGCCTCTTGTCAAAGGAACCAGAAGCCACAGGTCCCAGTTTCTACAGAGTTTGTCTGAGAAGTAGCCTCGGGTCTAACATTCGAGTGTCAAACACAACAACAACAACAAATAAGTCTTTCTACCAGCTTCTGTAGCGAAGGCTGGGAAAATGAACACACGTTCGGAGCTTTCCCCCGCAGCTCTCCCTCCTGTTCAGTTCTTGGTAAACGAACCTGCTTATTCTTGTCCTCAGAATACATCTTTGAAATAAAAATAATATATATCCTGGCTTACTCTGGGTTTGAAGGGAGTTGAGAACTTCGGGCTGATTGCAGGCCAGGTAGTAGAAGGAATAAACTGTTGGGCCTTCACGAATGAAGGGAAACATACGTGTTGGGACTTTCCTGTTCCTTGCTTCAACAGCCAATTATTGTCTGAACTACCAAGCCAGGCTTCTTAAAGAGTTTTTGAAGCACAGCAGGGTTCAGCTGTGAGATCCACCTGCCTCCATCTCACCGATAGAAAATCCAAATAGAATTTCTCTTTTTTTCCCCTCCCAGTTCTGCGTTGGAAGCGAAGAACCTGGCTCGTCACTCAGTCAATGTTTTTCGTTCTCTCTGAAAGCCCCATTGGAAATAAGAGGATTACACCTTAGCCCTCGACTTTCACGTGAAATCCATTTTTGGAAAGGCGATTGTAAAATTGCACACACCAACACACACACACACACACACACACACACACACAGATCAGTGGGAGCAATGTTGAACTAGTTGTGGTCCACTGGTGGCCTGCAGAGCTGGCAGCAGATTCGGTGAGGAGGTGGGGAGGAACATGAGCCAGTCCTGAAGTCTGGGGAAAGCTCTGATGAGGCTCTGTGTCAGAGGCAGAGAGGGGCCAGGGCCGTCTGACAGTTATCCGCTGCCTTGGAGTCGGAGATCAGTGAGGCAGAAGACAGTGGGAGCCTGTTCCCAGTGTGCGCATGCACAGAGTTGCCAGAAGGCAAGAACAGTTAAGACAAAAGAGGCAAATCGGGAATAAGGCTTGGAGATGATTGGCCCCCTCCCATAAGACATAAAGAGGAGCAAACGGACATGAGCCTTTGCAGGAAGCAATTAGTTCATCTGGTCAGTTCAAGCTCTGAGAAGCTCTGACTCTGTGCTCTGTGTGGCCTTGCAAAACTAATTGGCAATTAGGTCTCTGGTAGCGTTTCAAGGGAGATAAAGGTGGGTCTTTATCAACATTCCCCTGAAAGACAGTGGCAACTGGAGCAGAATCTGTCCGGTTAATTGTTCTAACTGTCAGGAAATTTCTCCTCAGTTCTAAGTTGCTTCTCTCCTTGATTAGTTTCCACCCATTTCTTCTTGTCCTATCCTCAGGTGCTTCGGAGAATAGCTTTGACTCCCTCTTCTTTGTGGCAACCCCTGAGATATTGGAAGACTGCTATCATGTCTCCCCTAGTCCTTCTTTTCATTAAACTAGACATATCCAGATCCGGCAACTGTTCTTCGTATGTTGAGCCTCCAGTCCCCTAATCCTCTTTGTTGCTGTTCTCTGCACTCCTTCTAGAGTCTCCGCATCTTTTCTACATCGTGGAGACCAAAACTTGTATTACTTCTTCATGATACGCTCGAAAAAGGAACTAGCATGGGGACATAGTCCTTCCTATTGTTTCAGACAAAAAAAGGCAATTTTGAAACGAGCAAACCGAAGCAACAATTTTAAATTTCTTCTCCAGCCTTAAACAAAGCGCACAGGTTCCTGGAGCGGCCAAGGAGCAACGGTACGGATGCAACTACAAGCTAACAACCTTCACCTACAAAGCATAGAGCGTGCCTTTCCATGCAAACCTCACACATGGTCAGCCAAGCTGGGAGCGCCATTCATCACCCGAAGCCCTCCTTGTCATAGCTGCCTTTTATCCATTGCAAACCACGTTCCCCCCCTTTTAAGTAGTCGAAATCTGTACCGTGGCCAAGAACCTCTCCGAGCAGATGAAAACTGGCACGAGTCTGTGGTTGCATTATGTTAAAATATTCCGGCTGTGGTTATCTCGTGTGGTTGCTGCGAGACGGATGTGTTGATTTGGTCACGGAAGATAAGATCGTGCTAGGAAACATCTGGAAATATCGATCAGGGTGGAATCCGGCGTGCTGCAGAAAATGAGGGCTAGGGGAAACAGTTAGGGAACATGGAACTGGGGGGCAGCCTCCGAGTTTTCTTCTCCATCTCAGGTAGCCAAGCCGTGAAGGATTCCTCCTTGAGATGTCATTGTTGTACGAAGGCTTGGGAGAAATTTTTGTGACCAAAACTGGATGCAGAATTCTAGGTGTGGCCTTACTAAGGCTTTAGAGAGTGATATTAGAACCTCCCTTGATCTTGATTGTATCCCTCTCTTAATGCAATTTAGGATTGTGTTGGCTTTTTTGGCTGCCACCGAGATGTCATTGTTGTACGAAGGCTTGGGAGAAATTTCATTACCAAACTAGGTAACTTCATCAGTGCTAGAAGGGAGTGAGGAGGAGGAGCAGGAGGAGCAGGAGCAGGAGCAGGAGAACAGTGGGCTCTTTGGTGCTCTCTGACTTGGTGGTTTTCTTGCAGACATTTCATTACCAAACTAGGTAACATCATTAGTGCTAGAAGGGAGTGAGGAGGAGGAGGGGGGAAGAGGGGGAGGAGGAGGAAGAGAACAGTGGACTCTTTGGTATTCTCCTGGTTCCAGCTCCCTCCCTCGCCCGTCCGCACATCATCAAGATGAAGAGCGAGAGGAGGAATTCTTGGAGTTGAAGTCCACAGTCTTAAAGCTGTCAAGTTTGAACACCTCTGGGGTTTTTTTCTAAAGGGTTAGGGGTGCCAGGGTCTTATAACTTGACAGCTTTAAGACTTGCACACTTCAATGCCAGACTTCCTGAGCCAACATTTTGGTTGTTAAGCAAGAGCATTGTTAAGTGAGTTTCACCACATTTTACAAGTTGGCCACACCCACCCTGTCACAACTGCCATGCTACTCCATTCGGTCACATGGCCGGCAAGCCACTCCCACAAAGCAGGCCTCAGAAAAGATTCTAAATAATTTGAAACCCACCACTGGCCATCACTTTATCCTGGTTTATGCGCTGAATGGGGAAAAGACGACAAAGAGTCAAACGTTTCTTTCCTAGATTGATTTCCAAGGTTGATTTGATTCTGGCCTGAACTGATGGTTCAAATTGTCCGTGATGATTTACCTTGAATTACTCGTTCAAGAGTGTATTTCCTCCCCCACCGTCCCAAACAAACCGGGAAGAATCAAACGGACCCAATTTGACGGTTTCGGACTGAAGCGTCTAATTGAGTTAGTTTTCCCAGATCATTCCAAAGACAATTGAGTCAAATTGGGACTGACCTGCAGAAAAGCAAATGATTTTTTTATTATTTATTTTTTGTGGGGGGGGGGGGAAGGAGGAGGGGAATTTCATGAACTTTGCATTCAAGGAGAGATTCAACCCTGGAAATAAAGATAAATCTTTCTGACAGTGAGAACAATCAACCCATGGAACAGAAGTTGCCTTCGGAAGTTGTGGGAGCTTCATCCCTGGAAGCTTTCAAAAAGAGACTGGACTGCCACCTATCAGAAATGGTTTAGGTGTTCCTGCTTGGGCAGGGGGTTCGACTAGATGACCTACAAGGTCCTTTCCAATTTTGTTAATCTGAATCTATCTAAGATGATCAAAGGCCTGGAGGCTAAAACATACGATGGACGGTTGCAGGAACCAGGCATGGCTCGTCTAGTGAAGAGAAGGACCACTGAAGATACAACAGCAGTGTTCCAATATTTGAGGGGCTGCCACAGAGAGGAGGGGGTCAAGCTGTTTTCCAAAGCAGTCGAAGGCTAGACAAGGAATAATGGATGGAAACTGATCAAGGAGAGATTCAACCTAGAAAGAAGGAGAAATTTTCTGATGCTGAGAACAATCAACCGATGTAACAAAGTTGCCTTTGGAAGTTGTGGGAGCTTCATCCCTAGAAGATTTCAAGAAGAGACTGGATTGCCATCTGTCAGAAATGGTGTAGGGTCTCCTGCTTGGGTGGGGGTTGGACTAGATGGCCTACAAGGTCCCTTCCAGCTCTATTCTGATTGATCGATTCAACTTAGAAATAAGGAGAACATTTTTTGACAGTGAGAACAATCAACCCATGGAAGAGAAGTTGCCTTCAGAAGTTGTGGGAGCCTCTTCCCTGGAAGCTTTCAAGAAGAGACTCGACTGCCATCTGTGGGAGAGGATGTAGGGTTTCCTTCTTGGGCTGGGGGGAGGGTTGGACTAGATGACCTACATGATCCCTTCCAACTCAATTAATTGGTGGCTCGGTGGCTAAGACATGGAGCTTGTCGATCAGAAAGGTCGGCAGTTTGGTGGTTCGAATCCCTAGTATGGGTCTCCTGCGTGAGAAGGGGGGGTTGGACTAGATGACCTCCAAGGTCCTTTCCCACTCTGTTACTGTTTGTTTACAGTTAATGATTCATGTCAAGCATTCTCATCAGGCAATCCTGTTGATTAACATAAGACCTTTTCTTTTAAATTTTTCATTCTGGCAAATTAGGTTTTCTTCTTGGCATCCAGTATTGTCTACTGTGGCTGATCGAGCACAACTATTTCAAAAAAGGATTAAACAGTCATAAAATAGGGAATTAGCTACAAATTCCTTTTTTCCCCTCCTCTCTCCGCCAAGATGTTCAGAACTTTTCAGTAGGTTTTATTAAAAAAAGAAAAAGAAAACTGAACTTTTTTCAATTAAAAAGGAAAGGAGAGCTTTTCAGCATTGATAGCTTGACAAACAGAAGAAAATGAACTACAAGAATCTTATATTCTTTTCTTTCAAAAGGAAGAAATTGTTATCCCCGTTAAACCGTCTACGAGAAGCAAATCCTCTGTGAGTAAAGCTGGTATTTCATTTTTTTTCAGATGAGATAATTGCCCTAAAACCTCACATAAGCTCTTGTGTGTGTGTGTGTTTATGAGAGAACATGAAAAAAAATATACAGACATCATTTATTCAAGATATAATCCAACACCACTTCGCTTCTTAAGGCTAATTGGGAAAGCTGGATACGTTTGCTATTTGAAACCATCTGCTCTGCCATAAATAACGTCTAACAACCAGAGATTTCATACTATTTCAGTATTTTGGTTTCTTTTAAAAAAATATTAACTAGCCCCAAATGATGTATTGCACAAATTCATCAAAAGCCTTCCAAATCTGGCTTTCATCTTTTTCTGTGTCCAATATTTCCTTTTTTTATTTTTTAAAAGAATAAAAATAAAGATTAGCTTGGAGCCTGCGTAGGTCTTTCAAAGGGACGTGGGAAACTGTGCAATGTCAAATTTATGGCGAACTGTAAGCATGGGTTTCTAAATCTCATACAAATAAAACAGTAAAATAAGATACGAGATGCCACATGGAATTCCTTTGGCTTTTCTTCGCAGAGGCCAGGATGGGAAGGGAAGGCTGAGGTCACAAGAGCCATCAGTAGACTCTCAATTGATGTGAGCCACACCTGACCCATCACAACCCATCACAAGTCCCTCACCTGATGTGAGCCACACCTGCCCCATCACAAGACCAAAGACCCTCACCTGATTTGACCCACACCTGACTGAAGACCCTCACCAGAACACCAAAGATTCTCACCTGATATGACCCACACCTGACCTATCACAAACCATCACAAGATCCTCACCTGTTGTGAACTCACGAGACTCAAGACCTCACCTGAGATGACCTACACCTGCCCCATCACAAGACCAAAGACCCTCACCTGATTTGACCCACACCTGACTGAAGACCCTCACCAGAACACCAAAGACTCTCACCTGATGTGAGCCACACCTGACCCATCACAACCCATCACAAGTCCCTCACCTGATGTGAGCCACACCTGACCCAAGACCCTCACCTGTCATGACCCATACCTGACCATCACAAGACCAAGACACTCACCTGACGTGACTCACACCAGTGGTGAGTTCCTAACCGGTTTACTAACCAGTTCCTGAGAGGGTGTTTTGCACACACACTGCTCGTTTCCCTCTTGCACATGACCGCCTAGAGTAGAGTAGAGTAGAAGAACAGAACAGAATAGTTTAGAGTAGACTAGGAATAGGAATAGGAATAGGATAGAATAGAATAGACTAATTTAGAGTAGAATAGAATAGGAATAGGAATAGGAATAGGAATACAATAGATTAGAATAATATAGAATAGAATAGGAATAGAATAGAATAATTTAGAGTAGAATAGGATAATTTAGAGTAAAATAAAATAGAATACTTTAGAGTAGAATAGAATATTTAGAATAGAATAGAATAGACTAATTTAGAGTAGAATAGAATAATTTTGAGTAGAACAGAATAGAATAATTTAGAGCAGAATAGAATAATTTAGAATAGAATAGAATAGAGTAGAATAGAATAGATAATTTATAGAATAGAATTCTTCATTGGCCAAAGTGGGATTGGACACACAAGGAATTTGTCTTTGCTCTCTCTCTTGATGTCATGCCAAAATGGAAACGAGCATGCATTTGCACACACCAAAAGACAAAAAACAAACGGTGTCACACAGCCTTAGCGGCTCAAGATGAATATTTATGAAGGATGTTCAATGGAGAAAGCTTGCCAGCGTGAACAGATGATGGAGGCATGGCTGGTGCCAGGATCTGGGTGGTGTTTTCTCATCCGAGCCGAACGGGTGTCTAGGAAAGAGAGCGTTGTGGTTCGATAGGAAAGGAAGCCAATTTGTTGCCTGCCTCTTTGGGTCAACACCTTTGATTGTCCTTTGCAACACCCCCCACAAAGGCTCATGTGTTAATGTGCAGCGTTACTGGTAAACTAGGAGCTAAAAAAGGCCTGAAAAAACTCCTACTGAGTCGTGATGGCGCAGTGGTTAGTGTGCAGTACTGCAGGCTATTTTCAGCTGCCTGCTGGCTGCCTGCAGTATGGCAGTTCAGATCTCACTAAGCTCAAGGTTGACTTGGCCGTCCATCCTCCAGGGGGAGGATACTGCAAAATCTCCATTCCCTCCCCACTCCAGGGGAAGGATGCTGCAAAATCCCCATCCCTTCCCCATTGCAGGGGAAGGATACTGCACAATCCCCATTCCCTTCCTTCTCCAGGGGAAGGATATTTTCAAAACTCCACATTCCCTGCCTACTCCAGGGGAAGGATACTGCAAAATTTCCATTCCCATCCCCACTCCAGAGGCAGGATACTGCAAAATCTCCATTTGTTCTCCACTCCAGGGGAAGGACACTGCAAAATCTCCATTCCCTCCCACTTCAGGGGAAGGACAACTGCAAAATCCCCATTCCCTCCCCACTCCAGGGGAAGGACACTGCAAAATCCCATTCCCTCCCCACTCCAGGGGAAGGATACTGTAAAATTTCCATTCCCACCCACTCCAGGGAAAGGTTTTTGCCAAATCTACATTCCCTCCCCACTCCAGGGGAAGGATATTGCAAAATCTCCATTTCATCCCGGGAGGCAGAGAATAGATGGGGGAGGGGCCAGCCAGAGGTGGTATTTGCTGGTTCTCTGAACTACTCAAAATTTCCACTACCGGTTCTCCGGACCTGGTCAGAACGTGCCGAATCCCATCTCTGTCTTCCTTCCTGTATTTTTTTTTCACCTATTAGGCTTCTTAAGGGCTTCCATTACCATCATTATGCACGCTCTGTCTTCAAATAAGAAACGCAGCCGCCAATTTTCCAACCATGGTAATCAAGCAGAGTTTCAACCCGTCATGCACAGAAAAGATGCCTCCAAAAATAAACAATGCTTTTCTCTTCCTCAAAGTCACACGGAGCCCGGAGATGCCGAAGCAAAGAAAACAACCCCTTGACACCATCTGGGTAGGCAGACAATGTATTCCGCGCACAGCGTTTCTGGGAGGTGGGTGTGCAGGGGGCCATGGATCCCCCACCATTGGGCAAAAGCATGTCCCACCCAGCACTAATTAAATTATGCATGGGCCTGGCTGTTGATTCCATTCAACTCAAGAGGGCTGAACAGCCATCTGATCAGAGCTTAGCTAGTGGGAAAATGCAGGTTGTCATGCTAGGAACGGCGAGGATCCATCTTCGACAGTTCCGCATGTGTTCCTTCTGCTTCGATTTCCATATTTTATCTGCCTTGTTTTCCCCCTTCTTCCTCCCAAAAAAATCCACGTGAAGGAAGAGGAAAGAAGGAAGGAAGGAGGGAAGGAAAAGAGAAAGAAAAAAGAAGGGAAAAGGAAGAGAAAGAGAGAGAAAAGAAAGAAAGGGAAGGAGGGAAGAAGGAGGGAAGAAAGAGAAAGAAAAGGAAGAAAGGAAAAGAGAAAAGAAATAAAGGAAGGAAGGTAGGAAGGAAGGGAAAGAGAAATAAAGGAAGGGAAAGAGAGAGAAAAAGAACAGGAGGAGGTAGGAAGGAGGAAGAGAAAGAGAAAGGAAAGGAAGGAAGGAAAAGAGAAGGAAAAGAAATAAAGGAAGGAATGGAAAGAGGGAAAGACAAGGAAGGAAAGAAGAAAAAAGAAAAGAAGGAAGGAGGTAGGTAGGAGGAAGGGAAAGAGAATAAAAGGAAGGAAGGAAAGAAAGGAAGGGAAAGAGAAAAAGAAGGATGGAAATGGAAGGGAAGGCAGAAAGAAATAACAAAAGGAAGCAAGGGAGGAAGAAGGTAGACGGGAGGAAGGAAGGAGAAAAAAGAGAAAGGAAGAAAGGAAAGGAGGTAGGGACAGAGAGTGAAAGGAAAGGAGAAAGAAAAAGTGAGGAGGGAGGAAAAGAAAGAGAGGGAGAGAAAAGGAAGAAAATTGAAGGGAAGGGAAAGGGGAAGAAAGAAAGGAAAGAAAGAAGAGAAAAAAGAAAAAAAGAAAGAAAAGAAGAAGAAGAAACCAAAGGTTGGTGACCCCAGATCTAGTCCAACCCCCACCCACTCAAGCAGGAGACCCTACACCATTTCTGACAGAGGGCAGTCCAATCTCCCCTTGAAAGCTTCCAGGGATGAAGCTCCCACAATTTCTGTTCCATGGGTTCGTTGTCCTCACCGTCAGGAAATTCCTCCTTATTTCTAAATTGAATCAATCAATCAGTCCAGAATCAGGCTGGAAGGGAGCATCAAGGGATGAAGCTCCCACAACTTCTGTTCTATGGGTTGATTGTTCTCACGGTCAGAAAATTCCTTATTTCTAGGTTGACCAATCAATCAATCAGAATAGAGCTGGAAGGGACCTTGTAAATCATCTAGTCCAACCCCTGCCCAAGCAGAAGACCCTACACCATTTCTGACAGAGGGCAGTCCAGTCTCTTCTTGAAAGCTTCCAGGGATGAAGCTCCCACAACTTCTGTTCCATGGGTTCGTTGTCCTCACCGTCAGGAAATTCCTCCTTATTTCTAAATTGAATCAATCAATCAGTCCAGAATCAGGCTGGAAGGGAGCATCAAGGGATGAAGCTCCCACAACTTCTGAAGGCAACTTCTGGTCTATGGGTTGATTGTTCTCCCTGTCAGGAAATGTCCAGGTTGAATCTCTCCTTCATCCGTTTCCATCCACTCTTCCTTGCTTTGGGAAATAGGTTGTCCCCCCCCTTCCCTCCTTTCTGTGACAGCCTCTCTAGTATTGGAATGCTGCTATCTTGTCTTCTGCCTTGAGCAGGGAGTTGGACTAGAAGACCTCCGAGGTCCCTTCCAGCGGTAGGATTTTCTGTTTATAGTTAACCATCCCAACTTATGTGCTGGGAGGGGATTTGAGGCAGAAATGTGCAGTATCCTATTTCTGGCTGACGCTGCCTGGATTGTGTTTAAGTGTCAGTTGAAACACCAATTTTCATTGTCACCGTCTTCTTCTCTCCCTCTAATTAACCTGCCCCAACTCTATTCTTTTTCTTTTATTGCCTGTTACACTTCTGCTGAATCTGAATATTGTTGGAGAGAAAAGCAACTTTTCTAAATTACAAGTTTAATTAAAATATTTCCCGACAAGCTGGCATCCTATCGGCATTTTGTCTTCTCAATATCTCCAGAATTACAACATTTACGAAGCTATCTAGGTTAATACAACTAGGGCAGCTAAAGATCTAATTACTGCATTTGCATAATAGGTAAAACTTGGTTAAACATAAAATTGGGTTATTTTTTTTTTTCGGCCTTACAGTGTTATATGGAAATTCGAGTCTCTTTGGCTAGTCTTACTAGTGGTGTTACTAGAGTTGTTAAATGAGTGTTGAGTTTCTAGTGTTGCTAATGAGTTACTAGTGTTGTTAAATGAGTAACCATGTTACACATTTAACAACCGCAGCGATCCACTTAACAACGGTGGCGTGAAAAAGCTGTCAAATGGAGCAAAACTCACTTAACAAATTTCTCCCTTGACAAACATCAATTTAGGGTCGAAATTCGAGGATTATCTATATTTGAGAGCACGGACCCACGGATTTAGGGGTTCATGGCTGAATTGCATCTTACTCACCCCAAATTTCGTTCCATTCACAACATTCGAAATATCATTTCCCCAACTGTACTTTTCGATCCCCGCACTACTTTACATCACTTGGTGAATTTCAAAAGGGGCGCCTGTGATTTCCACCACCCTCTCTGCAAAACTCCATCGGTGTGAAATGGGTTACTAGATATCATAAGCCCTTGCTATGCACCGTTGCATCTAAGCATTGATTAAAAGACTGCACACAAACACACACACACACACGCACAGACAAAAGGAGGATTCTTGGTGCAATCACGTGATGAGATTACGTCCCGATGCCTTCTTTTTCCTTCTTTTCTTTTCTCCAGATCAGGGTTTCATCCATGCATGGGTGTGAATGTGCATGTCAGCAAAATTGTGAAGCTGGGAGGGCTGGAGTGGGGGGAAGGAGGCGCATGAAATACCGAGGCAAATGGTGCATGGTTCAAAAGTGTGAACTCAGGCAGAAATCTCGCTGATTACTCAAGCATCACGGCTCTTACGGAATCAATACGGAAACTGTTTTGAAGCCTGGCACTTGTGTGTGTGTGTGTGTGTGTGTGTGTGTGTGTGTGTGTGTGTGTGTGAAATACAAATAAAGAGCCTTAAGGATCTTTAATGAAGAATTTGAATGAATATCAGGTTGAGCTGGAAAGAAGCGGAGTGGGACAACTGGCCACAGCCAACTCGCTGCAGCCAATTTGCAACGGACAATTAGCCACAGCCAACTGGCTGTGGCCAACTCACCAAAGCCAACTCACAATGGCCAATGCACCATGGCTAACTTGCCTTGGCCAACTCACCATGGATAACTCACCATAGCCAACACACCACAACCAACTCGCAATGGCCAAAAAACCACAGTGAAGTTGCCATGGCCAACTCACAATGACCAACTTGCCATGGTCAACTCACAACAGCCAACAAACCATGCAAACCTGTCATAACCAACTCGCCACAACCAACTCACAATGCCCAACAAACCACAGTAAACTTGCAAGGCCAACTTGCCTTGGCCAACTTGCCTTGGACAACTCACCATGGACAACTCACCATAGCCAACGTGCCACAACCAACTCACAATGGCCAAAAACCCACAGTGAAGTTGCCATGGCCAACTCACAATGGCCAACTCACCATGGCCAACTCACAATGACCAACTTGCCATGCTTAATTTGCCACGGCCAACTCGCCACGGCCAACTCACCAAGGCTAACTTTTGAACAGCTACGTGGGCAGAAGCTGGGACAAATAACTGGAGCTCACTCTGTTATGCAGCACTAGGGATTCAAACTGCCAAACTGCCGACCCTTCTGATCAACAAGCTCAATGTCTTAGCCACTAAGCCACCGCTTATGGTTAAAAATACTTTACATATCATTAAAAGAGTCTCTCTCCCCAGGGGAAATGAGGTATAATTGATGCCACAAACATCCAACGGGAACCCAACAATTGCTGACAAAGGAATCTTTGTCCTCCCTGACTTTTTAATGGTTTTTTTCCCCCCACAGGACTCATAAAGGAAAGTGAAAATATATCTAAAACATTTAGCCTTAGCTAGTTGATGGATGAGCCAAAATGCTGGAAGGATTGAGTGGATGGGGAAGGCCCAGGGGCTGCTTTGGAGGGGGTGAGATTCTTGAGATTCAAAGGATTGGCATCCCTCCTTCGGTAATTTATTTCTAGGGTGTTTTCCAAATTCTCCTTCTCCTTCCTTCCTTCCTTCCTTCCTTCCTTCCTTCCTTCCTTCCTTCCTTCCTTCCTACCTTCCCTTCCTTCCCTAATTTATACCTAGGATGTTTTCCATATGTTCCTTCTCCTCCTTTCCTTCCTTCCTTCCCTAATGCACACCTAAGATATGTTCCATATTCTCCTTCTCCCTCCCACTTTCCTTCCTTCCCTCCCTAATTGACACCTGATATTTTCCATATCCTCCTTCTCCTTTCTTCCTTCCTTCCTTCCTCCTTCCTTCCTTCCTTCCTACCTTCCCTTCCTTCCCTAATTTATACCTAGGATGTTTTCCATATGTTCCTTCTCCTCCTTTCCTTCCTTCCTTCCTTCCTTCCTTCCCTCCCTAATTGACACCTGATATTTTCCATATCCTCCTTCTCCTTCCTTCCTTCCTTCCTTCCTTCCACCCACCTACCCACCCACTCACCTGTTCTTCCCTTATCTCATATCCTTCCTTCCTTCTACTCATCCATTCATCCTTCCCTCCTCTCATCTCCTTCCTTCCACCTCTCCTCCCTCCCGCCCTCCCACCCCCACCGTTCCCTTCTCTCATCTCCTTCCTTCCACCTCTCCTTCCTTCCTCCCTCCGACCCACCCACCCATTCTTCCCTTCTCTCATCTCCTTCCTTCCTTCCTTCCTTCCTTCCTTCCTTCCTTCCTTCCTTCCTTCCTTCCTTCTACCCATCCATCCATCCTTCCCTTCTCTCATCTCCTTCCTTCCCTTGGTAGAACTGATGGTTTTCTCTGGGACCTAGAGAGGCTGAACTTCACCACCACCATCAACCTCGTTATGATTATTTATTTCCTGCTAACTGCCTTGTTTACACAAAACAGCACCAATGCAAATCAACGTGAAGAAGTGCTAGAACCAGTGAGGTGTGCAGCTTCAACAAGCTCTTGGGATTGGTTTTCGTAATGTAGTGTTAACAGAGCCACACATGGCTACACACACTCCCACCCACCCCCCTGCACTCAAGGGGCCGAGGGGGGGAGGTAGATAAAGGCTGGCAGGAAGAGGAACATCATTATCAGGGTGCTGGCTGAGTCCTTCCACATCATGGGGAGCAAAGAAGGAAGATGATCCAGGGGGGGAAACTCCCCCTGCCCCGATGGAATCTGATTGGCGGATCAAGCCAGCTGTCAGTCACTCAACCCAGCTGAATGCAATTGCCGGAGAACTCTGCACTTAGAACTCTGTGGTCCAAAAGATGCAAATCTCTCTATATAAAAATGGCTGTGTCCGTGTGCGTGCGTGTGCATGCGTGTGTGCGTTCCAGCATAACTCTGGAATGCCTTGAGCAATTTCAACCAAACTTGGTACACAGAGGACTTCCTGTCTGGAGAAAAATAGTGTGGGCGTAAGACACCCCTAACTCCCCTTGGGGTGTGCGCTCTGTTAAGATGCAGCCTGTTGTGCCTTTAAATGGCTTCTACTGTACTGCCGTAAAATGGCTTCTACTGTGCAGCACAGTGCAGTTGCCGTGGTAACGGCTTCACAGTACTCCGCAAGGGGGCTCCCTCTGGTAAGGGGGGAAATCCAGATTAGAAATTACATTTGGTCTGGACATTTCCCCCCTAGAAATAAATACCTGGGCAACTCTGGGTTAAACTACACTAGTGGTTTATATTTAATAGAATAACAGAGTTGGAAGGGACCTTGGAAGGATCATCTAGTCCAACCCCCCTCCCCACCCAGGCAGGAGACCCTACACCATTTCTGACAGATGGCAGTCCAGTCTCTTCTTGAAAGCTTCCAGGGATGAAGCTCCCACAACTTCCAAAGGCTGGACTAGAAGACCTCCAAGGTCCCTTCCAACTCTGTCATTGCTTGGAAAGCCGATTCTTCTCTGAGATTTATCTTAGAAACCCCTTCCTCACCTCCCCTGAGCAAGGTGACTTCTCTCTCCCTCCCTCCCAGGTTCAGGGAGAATGCAAGGCCTCCTTCGCGAGCAGCTCTCCCACTGAATCTCAATTGCTTTTCCATTTGCAAAACTACATTTAAACTTACCTTATTAAAACAGATCCTTGCTAGTTTATGGTAATTAAAAGCCATAAATATTTGCCCGCACAATGCTCCCAGACCTTGAATAACCAGTGAGTCAATAATGCTTGCCTGGTGAGGTTAGCAAATAAATCTTGATCCTTTCTTAAGTGGCACTGCTAATCCCACTTTTCTTTCATCCCTGAATGGGTTGGCCCCCGCAAAGAGGCTGTTCGGCACGAAAAACCAAGTACTTTCAAGATGGAGATCTTCGCTTTTATTTAGTAGATCTAAATAAAGTATTGAAATTAAGCAGGTTCTAACCCCGCAGTGATAAGATGGCTCAGTGGCTAAAACACTGAGATTGTCGATCAGGAAGGTCAGCAGTTGGGCAGTTCGAATCCCTAGCATCACGTAACGGAGGGAGCTCCCATTCCTTGTCCCAGCTTCTGCCAACCTAGCCGTTCGAAAGCACGTTAAAAAATGCAACTAGAAAAATAGGAATGGTGGGAAGGGAACAGCGTTCCCTGCGCCTTCGGCGTTGAGTCATGCCAGCCACATGACCACGGAGACGACTTCAGACAGCGCTGGCTCTTCAGCTTCTGATTTTATCTGCAGTGACCTTAAATCCCTTCCTTTTCGATTGACGAGTTTCTTTTTTGATTCTTATAAAAACAGTAATATCATAACTGACTTTTCTGGGAAACCATTTCATTTTACAGTATTTGTTACATTTATCTGCTTCCCGTGTCCCAATTGAGGGACTCTGGTTATGGTTCAATAATATTTTGCAGGCTTCTAGTTCCTAGTGAAACGCCTGCAAGAAAACCAGCGAGAATCAAGAGAGAATCAAGAGAGAATCAAGGGCTTCACAGTCCTCCCCCTCCTCCCCCTCACACCCCACTCCCTTCAGCACTGATGTTGTTACTTAGTTGGGTAATGAAATGCCTGCAAGAAAACCATCAAGCTCAGAGAGCATCAAGGACTCCACAGTTCCCTTCTTCCTCTTCCTCCCCTCCCACACCCCACTCCCTTGAGCACTGATGTTGTTATCTAGTTAGGTAATGAAATGCCTGTAAGAAAATCATCAAGTTCAGACAGAATCAAGGACCTCACTATTCTCCTCCTCCTCTTCATCACTGCCCTCTCCATCTCCACCTCCTCCTCCTCCTCCTCCACTCCATAAACCTCACTTCCTCCTAGCCTGATAACGTTTTCCTAGCTGGGTCACAAGAAGTCTGCAAGGAAACAGCCACGCTCACCGTTCCACCTGGTTTTTTTTCTGAGGGAGCAGATGATGCTCTCCCCTTCGCGACACAAGTAACCACGAATTCCAGATTCTAGAAACCATCGTCTTTCCCCTGACCTTTGGGGGGTCTTCCTGTCTCAGCTGTGTGGTTTACATCTTCGGTCCTGTCAGCCTCGATTATCTCATGCTAATAGACAAGAGGATTACAACAAAACTTAGATCAAAGGACAACAGTTCTATTCTCGTGTGCAATTGACTTCATTTGCTTATGTAATCTAATTGGCTTGGAATTCAAAATGAGAGGGCAAATTAGACTATCTATCTAATTCTCTGTCTCTGTCTCTCTCTGGTGTGTGTTGTGTGTGTCTCTGTCTGTCTCTCTCCCTTTCTCTCTTTCTCTCTGTATCTCTCTCTCTTTCTCTATCTCTGTCTCTCTCTGTCTCTCTGTATCTCTCCCCCTTCTCTCTGTCTCTCCCTTCCTCTCTCTCTCTCTCTCTGTCTCTCTCCCTTTCTCTCTCTCTCTCTGTCTGTCTCCCTTTCTCTCTCTGTATGTGTCTGTCTGTCTCTCTGCCTCTCTCCCTTTCTTCCTTCACTCTCTATCTGTCTGTCTCCCTTTCTCTCCTCTCTCTCTCTCTCTCTCTTTCTCTTCTCCTTTTCTCTCTTTCTCTCTCTGTCTGTCTGTCTCCTTTCTCTCTCTGTCTCTGTCTGTCTCTCTGTCTGTCTCTCCTTTACATATTACACCAATTTCCACCCCTCCTATACCACAATTGCAATGCAAAGCATGTCTACAGCCATCCGTTTCTGGCTTGGAATGAGACCATTCCCCCCCACCCCTTTTTTTTTCCAAAAAGAGCCAAGCTGTTATTCTCGGAAGGCATTATTAATGTGGCTGCTTGAGAATTTTTTAGAGTCCTTTATTCCAACCCCCCACTCTCCTCCTGCATGTAGGAAAGGAAGGGCAGGATTTGACATTGTGTAAAATACTTTTATTATATTATTTATTATATTAATACTTTTATTTTTTAAGGGACAAGAGGCTAAGACACTGAGCTTGTCGATCAGAAAGGTCAGCAGTTTGACGGTTCGAATCCCCAGAGCTGCATAATGGAGTGAGCTCTGATGACTTGTCCCAGCTTCTGCCAACCTAGCAGTCCGAAAGCACGTAAAAAATGCAAGTAGAAAAATAGGAGCCACCTTTGGTGGGAAGGGAACAGCATTCCGTGCACCTTTGGCGTTGAGTCATGCCGGCCACATGACCACGGAGACGTCTTTGGACAATGCTGGATCTTCAAACACCAGGCTTGAAATTTTGGGCTTGGACAACCTAGAATTATTCCACCTACGCTCTGACCTAAACTTAGTACACAAAATTGTCTGCTACAACATCCTACCTGTCAATGACTACATCAGCTTCAACTGCAATAATATTTGGGCAAACAATCGATACAAACTCAAGGTCAACCGCTCCAAACTCGATTGCAGAAAATACAACTTCAGCAACAGAATGGTCAACGCCTGGAATGCTCTACCCGACTCTGTTGTTACTTCCTCAAACTCTCATCTTCAACCTTCAATTGTCTAACATGGACCTCACCCAGTTGCTAAGAGGTCCTTAAAGGGGGAGTGCATATGCAAACCAGTGTGCCTTCCATCCCTGTCCTACTGTCCCCATTTATTCGTACTCATTTCCTTTGTTCATGTCCATGTTTATACTTATACCTGTTGTCTTTTACATGTTTGACAAACTAACTAACTAAGTAAATAAATAAATAAAACTGAAGGGCTGGCTTTAGATTTCAACCTCATTCTCCCAAGCAATAATCTCCAGAATTAATGTGAGTTATTTTAATTTTCATCTCGCGTACTCAAAAGCATACCCGTGCATATGAATTCACCAGCTGTCCAAAGTAGAAAGTAGGAGAGAAAAAGAAGAAAGAGAGAGAGAGAGAGACAGAAGGAGGGAGGGGAAAAAAGATCTATAGGCTCCTTTCCTTTTAAAATTAATTAAAGACAGCAAGGAGACCTCACTGCCAAGGGCTTGAGAAATTAGAGTTCCAGGGAGGGACAGTTTACAAGTCCAACTCTATGGTTACCCAAGAAAGATTCACATGTTTTGTAGCCCAGAGCTTGCTTGTAGGGTTTCAAGCATCAGCTCCTTGGGTGGATAACGTGGTGATTGATTGATTGGTGTGTTTTTAAGTCTCCACTTTTCATCACAGAATTCTGCACCCAATGAGGAGTTTTTAAAAAAAAAAGCCAACATACAATTATGCTGTGAAATAGATTAACAATGATACAATGAAAGACTGATACATATATGAATTGAATACTTTAGAACTTTTTGTTTTAAAATGGATAAGGATAACAATGAATTTATGTATCCTGGATAGAGGATTGGTGATATAATGTATAACCCTAAGAATATATTACAAAGATATCTTGTTGTTGATAAATAATTTTAATTATTAATAGAATTATTAATTATTAATAGAATCTACACAGAGGGGACTGATGCCATTTTGGCATGACAAGGAAGTAATTAAAAATTGGTATATATATATAGCAATAGCAATAGCAGTTAGACATATACCGCTTCATAGGGCTTTCAGCCCTCTCTAAGCAGTTTACAGAGTCAGCATATCGCCCCCACAGTCTGGGTCCTCATTTCACCCACCTCGGAAGGATGGAAGGCTGAGTCAACCTTGAGCCGGTGAGATTTGAACCACCGAACTGCAGATAGCAGTCAGCTGAAGTGGCCTGCAGTACTGCACCCTAACCACTGCGTCACCTCAGCTCTTGAATAGTCATGGAGTGACTATTTAGAATACCTTGTTGAAAATGAAGGAATAACATCTTTGTTTGAATGTATGATGTACAAGGACAATAATGAACATAAGCATACTCGATAGATGATCGGTGGGATTATACATAATTGAAAACAGTGATATACAATATAAATGGTTTGTAAATCTCTTTCATATTGGGATCTGTGATTATATAAGGTATATTATTAACAGACAATCAAGAATGTAAGGGAATTAGGTTTATTGAAAAAAATTAATTGTAATTGAATATACGTTGTACAAGGAAAGTGAGGTATTTAGTTATATTAGATGAAAAATCTGTGATTGTAAATGTAATTGAGAATATGGATGCAAAAACACTTGTAACCAAACGCCATGCTGTATGTAATGGATGAGATTATTATTATTTTTTTAATATTGTTTTTTTTATTTTTTCATTTTTATGTTTAAAAATAAAAAACAGATTGCAAAAAAAAAAAAAGCCAACAACATTGTGGCAGAAGTCGTTCACCGAGTATCAGAGATTTCCAAAAAGCACGCTAATTGATAAGACTCCAGCATCAACTTCCTTGACTCTCAGATGGTATGACATGATTTAAAAGAAAAGAAAAGTTGAGGAGAGGAAAAATACAAAAAGAGAACCAAGATCATATTGAGGTCTCTTCTGTGGCGGGATCGGGTAGTGTCGTGGCCCAGCAGGAGCCGTTGGAGCTGTCACCAGACTCCGACAATGAGGGGCCCTATGAGTCGGCTCTGTAGGATGTGGAGGACCCTGGACAGGGTTCTGACTCCGAACAGGGCGCAGAGAGGCTGGTTGGCCACCAGGAGGCACCTGAGCCTTGGACCAGTGGGGAGGACAAGGGAGAGTGAGCCGGACACCAGCAGTGAATTGTTCCTGGATGCACGCCATTGAAGAACTAATAGGCGTAAGGAACAATTACACAATTACAGGAGGTGATTGCACTCAGCTGGTGGTCATTAGGCTCCTCCAGACTATAAGAAGCTATTTGTGCACATGCCCCTCTTTGCAGAAGTCAACACAGAATCGAATGTCAGAGAACTTTGTATGAGCTTGGCAGGCTGGATTGCTGCCAAGCCTTATCTGTGTTTATTGCTGCCCAAGCTTGTCTGTGCTGGGTTGCTGCCAAGGACCTGTTTGTCTGTTAATTAAATGCCGTAATTTATCTCTGGCTTGGAGTGTGCTTTGGTGTGGAACGAGGGGGGTCAGAACAGTGTAGTTTAAGCCATTGGGGCCCTTGGTGCTCTCTGAGCGTGGTGGTCCTCTTGCAGATGTTTCGTGACCCAACTAGCTAACATCAGCAGTGCTATAAGGGAGTGGGATTTGTAGAGAGGAGGAGAAAAAGGAGGAGAAGGGTGATGGTGGAGTCCTTGGTGCTCTCTGAACTTGGTGGTTTTTTTGCAAACATTTCATGACCCAACTAGGGAGCATCATCAGTGGTCCATCCAGGCATCATGAGCACCAAACTCAGAAAGCACTGATGACCCCACAGTCCTCCTCCTCCGCTCAAGTTCAGTGGGATTTGCAGAGAGGAGGAGGAGGAGGAATGTGCTCTCTGACCTTGGTGCTCTCTGAGCTTGGTTGCCTTCTTGCAGATGTTTCATTACCAAACTGGATAATATCATCAGTGCTGGAAGGGAGTGGGATTTGCAGAGTGGAGAAGAAGGAGAAAGAGGAGAAGGAAAGGAAAGGAGTATGGGGTCCTTGATGCTCTCTAATCTTGGTAGTTTTCTTACAGATGTTTCATTACCAATCTAGGTAACATCATCAGTGCTAGTAGGGTGTGGGGGTTTGCCCTCAATGTATATTCCAGTGGCTTGTCCTATTTGGTTTTAGCGGGAGTGGTCTCTCCCCTAACTGGACCATGACTCCCTGTAAGTAAAAGAGAGATTTCCATAGGAAGAGGTCTTCTAAGAAGGGACACGGTGGCTCAGGGGCTAAGACTCTGGGCTTGTCAATCAGAAAGGTAGGCAGTTTGGCGGTTCGAATCCCTAGCGCCATGTAATGGAGTGAGCTCCTGTGACTTGTCCCAGCTTCTGCCAACCTAGCAGTTAGAAAGCACATAAAAAACGCAAGTAGAAAAATAGGATCCACCTTTGGTGGGAAGGGAACAGCATTTCGTGCACCTTTGGCGTTTAGTCATGCCGACCACATGACCACGGAGACGACTTCGGACAGTGCTGGCTCTTCAGCTTTGAAACGGAGATGAGCACCGCCCCCTAGAGTCGGGAACGACTAGCAGATTATGTGCGAAGGGAATTGTTCCCTTTTGGCCTTCGAAACTTCTGCTGTTCTGCTGTGCCTGCATTTCTCCTCCCTTCTTCTCCTTCTTTCAGTCGGAGTGAATTATTTTCAGGTTCTCGGTTGGCAGTGGTGAGAAGCAGGATGCTTGCAGAATGCAGAGGCTCTAAATGGAAGTGTCCTGCTTAGCAGAGAGGCTCCTGCTGGGCGAAGTATAGAATTTCCCGGAGTTCTGATGAAGGGGAGTTTAATTTTGCTGGCTTGTTTCTTCCAATGGACTGGGGTGTTAACCGTTTCTTCCAGGGTTGCTCCTGGATCCATTTTTATCATTGTTTGAAACTGCTAGGAAACAACATCAAGTGAGATTTTTTTTTAAAGGGAGGAGGAAGAAAAAAGGATTGCCCATCACCGAACTGGGGAAAAAGGAGAGAGAAAAGGAGAGAGAGAGAAAAGAAGAGAAAGAAAAAAGGAGGGAGAAAGGAGCAAACCAGGTTTCAAAAGAGAATAGCCAACACTCCAAAAGATAGGGTTAAGATACAGAAGGATCTTGACCAACTTGAACATTGGGCACTATCTAACAAAATGAAATTCAAGGGTGGAAATAGGAAGGTTCTACATTTAGGCAAGGAAAACGAAGTGCACAGGTACAGTAGAGGTGGTACCTTGCTCAATAGTAGTAACTGGGAGAGGGATCTTGGAGTCCTAGTGGACAACCATTTAAATAGGAGCCAGCCATGTGCAGCAGCTGCTAAAAAAGCCAACACAATTCTAGGCTGCATCAACAGAGGGATAGAATCGAGATCAAGTGAAGGGTTGATGCCACTTTATAAGGCCTTGGTAAGGCCACACTTGGAATACGGCATCCAGTTTTGGTCACCATGATGTAAAAAAGATGTTACTACCGAACCAGTAGTAATGGCAGCTGGAACCCACCCCTGGCTCAGACAATCTATAAGCAAGCTATGACCCCTGACAACAGCCAGTAGAATGCATGTTCTTGCATAGGAACAGGAAGCTCAAGTTCAAAGCCCAAGAGAAGGTATAAAAAAAACCCACCCTCAACTCCATGTGGTCAGCTACCCAGAATCACACCAGTGGTGGGATTAATTTTTTTTACTATCGGTTCTATGGGTGTGACTTGGTGGGCATGGCATGGCTTAGTGGGCATGGCAGGGGGAAGGATATTGTAAAATCCCCATTCCCTCCCCACTCCAGGGGAAGGATACTGCAAAATCCCCATTTCCTCCTCACTCCAGGGGAAGGATATTGTAAAATCTCCATTCCTTCCCCACTCCAGGGAAGGAGACTGCAAAATTCCCATTCCCTCCCCACTCCAGGGGAAGGATGCTGCAAAATTCCCATTCCCTCCCGACTTCAGGGGAAAAATACTGCAAAATCCCCATTCCCTCCCACTCCAGGGGAAGGAGACTGTAAAATCCTCATTCCCTCCCCACTCCAGGGGAAGGATACTGTAAAATCCTCATTCCCTCCCCACTCTAGGGGAAGGATGCTGCAAAATCCCCATTCCCTCCCCATCAGCTTGGGAGGCAGAGAATAGATGGGGCGGGGCCAGTCAGAGGTGGTATTTGCCGGTTCTCCGAAGTACTCAAAATTTCTGCTACCGGTTCTCCAGAACTGGTCAGAACCTGCTGAATACCACCTCTGGTTTCTCAGGCCATCAAGATTGAGTTTCATCCCCCACGAATCTGTCCCCTCTACTTCTTTAATTTCTTTCCCAATCCCAATACGTAATTGTTGTGAATCCTCAGCTATAATTGCCTTTGATGTCGCCATTTATTGCAGAACATTTTGTTCACTGCGGTTTCATTTCTCTTGACCTTGTAAAACGCCAAGGACTCCTGTATCTATTGATAGTTTCTGCAGCCCCAAACACAGTGAGGGAGAGGCCTTGGTTTTCTGTTGTCTTTTTAAATTAGATTCTCTTCCATGGAATAATAAAACTATTTCCCCATCTCTATCTGCCAATTTCTTTTCATTCCTTCTTTCCTTCCTGCCCTCCGGCGCCGTGGAACCAATTATGACCAAATCTGGGCTCATTGGATTCATGTTCTGGTGAATTGAATGGTGGCAACTCTTGAACTTATCCGAGGAAAACTCACCGTGCTCAAAAGGGAGATAGATAACAATGGGAAAGGCGCATTATGCAAACAGAATGTCACCCACCGCATGGCAAACAAGAAACATTCTACAATTCTAATAATCTTTTGAAGGAGTCTGCTAGGGGGAAAAACACACACACACAAAACACACAAGCTGTGCACTGTTGCATTCCTTTATCACAATAGCAAATCGGTGACTCGCTCAACCAAAAGTTTCACTGCTCTGTTGCAAAGATTGTGGCCAATTTGGAGCCATTTTGGACAAATGTGAACAATTTGGTGCACATACAAACACACACAGAGACACACCAAAAAAGCAAGAAAGAAGGAGAAAGGAAGCAGGAGGGGAGGAAGGAAAGTAGGAAAGTAGGAAGGAAAAGGAAAGAAGGAAAGCAGGAAAAAGGAAGAAAGATGATAGATAGATAGATAGATAGATAGATAGAGAGAGAAGAGAGAAAGAAAGAGAGAGAGAGATAGGAAGGAAGGAGAAGGAAGGAAGCAAGCAGGAGGAGGGAGGGGGAGAGGAAGGAAGGGTGTATAAAGAAAGATAGATGATAGATAGATGTATAGATAGATAGATACTTAGATAGATAGATAGAGATAGGAGAAGGAAGGAAAGAAAGAAGCAGCAAGCAAGCAAGGGGAGGTGAGGAGGGAGGAGGAAGAATGTAGATAGATAGATAGATAGATAGATATATAGATAATAGATAGATAGATAGATAGATAGAGATAGGAGGAAGGAAAAGAAAGAAGGAAACAAGCAAGGAGGGGGGAGGGAGAGGAAGAAGGAGTAATAGATAGATAGATAGATGATAGATAGATAGATAGATAGATAGATAGATAGATAGATGATAGATAGATAGATATAGGAAGGAAGGAAAAGGAAGGAAGGAAGGAAGGAAGAAGGAGCAAGCAAGGAGGGAGGGGAGGAGGAATGAGGATTAGATAGATAGATGATAGATAGATATAGATTAGATAGATATATAGATAGATAGATAGATAGATAGATAGATATATATATAGGATGAAGGAAGGAAAAGAGGTAAAGAAGGGAGAGAGAGGAAAGATAGATAGTGTAGGTAGTAGGTGTATGTAGGTAGGTATGGAGGTAGTAGATAATAGATAGATAGATAGATAGATAGATATATAGATAGATAGATTAGATTAGATAGATAGATAGGGAGAGGAAGGAGGGAGAGAAAGAGTGAGAGGAAGAAATAATGATAGTCGAATAGGAAGAAAAAAGAAAGAAAAGAAAGGAAGGAAGAAGGAAAGAAGGAAGGAAGAAGGAATGAAGGAGGAAGGAAGGAAGGAAGGAAGGAAGGAGAAAGAACTTGCTAATCCATTCCTTAGGCCGTTAAGGGAAAATTGAGTCCCTGTTATTTCTCCCCCCAGATAAACCGAGTGAACATTTAAGTACCTGCTCAGCTTTTAATTCGGAAGATGATGCTTAGAAATGTTAAGCTTTCTCTTAGCATCTTTGTCCTGACTTCTTTTGCCCTTGTCCATTGCTAGGATTGGCTGTTTAAAAATTCCTCTCCATTCTCTGCAAACTCAGGGATGCCAACTTGGCTACCCACAGCTGGTTTGGAAGTCCAGCTCGCCTTCTGTTTGAATGCTGATGTTCGCTCTGCCTGCAGAAGCAGAACCGTTGTACACTTCAGTGGTCGCAGAAATAGAATTTGTGACTCAACACTCAGCAAAGGAATACTATTGTGGTGCACCCACCATGAATTGTGCTCCCTTGTCTTTGCTTGACCTCCCTTGGTCTCAGCAGATGATCTTAGCGGAGATTCCATCTGTCTTCGGTTTCAGTGCTTGGGGAAATGGACATCTAAAGAGAATATTGTCCACAATCAGCTGAGTTCAAAGAACATACCAGAAGTTAGAAAGATTGCGGCACACCGTACTATAACAATCCACCATTGATTGCTGTTAGTTGCGAAGTTGTGTCCAATCCATCGCGACCCCATGGACCACATTCCTCCAGGCCTTCCTGTCCTCTCCCATCCTCTGGTAGATAGGAAGTCCATTTAAGCTCCAGTGACTCCATCCAGCCACCTCCTTCTCTGCTGTCCCCATCTTCTTTTGCCCTCCATCCTTCCCAGCATGAGGCTCTTCTCCAGGGAGTCCTTCCTTCTCATTTGGTGGCCAAGTATTTGAGTTCCTCTTCAAGATCTGGCCTTCTAAAGAGCAGTAAGGGTTGATCTCCTCTAGGACTGACCGATTGGATGGCCTTGCAGTCCAAGGGACTCGCAGAAATCTTCTCCAGCACCAGAATTCAAAGGCCTCCATTCTTTGGCGCTCAGCCTTCTTTATGGTCCAACCTTCACAGCCATCCATTGCAACTGGGAAAACCATCGCCTTGACTAGACACACTTGTGTTGGCAGGGTGATGTCTCTGGTTTTTAGGATGCCGTCTAGATTTCACCATTAACGTAATGTATTTGCATGAACTCATCCATGGTAAGGATCAAAGTATCTAAACCAACATTTCTCTCACTGAACAACTTTGAGATGCTCAGATTTCAATCCTCAGAATTCCAAGCAATGTCCGTGCTGGATGGGGAATTCTGAGAAATGAAATTCACACTTTTAAGTTTGCCAGGTTGGGAAAGAATGAGTCTAAATCAATCAGCATCAAATCCTTCTCTGCTCGTCAAATCATTCTGATGATAAAAAAGCAAGAGGTTACATGGGCCACACCGAATTGCATTTTTTTAAAGTGCCATTTAAATTGTGCAAGCCGCACATTTAAAAAAAAGGCTGTGAGTTAGAACTTTAAATAAAAAATACGAAGAATGTTTTTAAATTTAATATCTGAATATTCAACTCCCAGGCCTTATGCAAAAATACAATACAATAGCAGAGTTGGAAGGGACCTTGGAGGTCTTCTAGTCCAACCCCCTGCTTAGGCACAAAACCCTATACCGTTTCAGACAAATGGCTATGTGACATCTTCTTAAAGAGTTCCAGTGTTGGGGCATTCACAACTTCTGGAGGCAACTTCTGTTCCACTGATTCATTGTTCTGGCTGTCAGGACAATTGAGAACACCCCATTGGATGAAAACATAATTAGGAAAATATTGGACTGTGCAGAGATGGATAGATTGACATTAAAAATAAAAGATAAAGGAGATACAGAGTATTATTCAACATGGAATAGGTTCTATCAGTTGTTAGATATGAGAGGTAGAAGTTAGAAGAAGAAAGCTTATTGTTATGTATATGTAAGATGAACGTTATGTATGACTATAAGCATACTAGTATAATCAATATGTTAATGCAACTATAATTATTGCTATAATTGCTATGTATATTATTAATTATTATTACTACTTGCTTTTTTGGTAAAATGAAGTGCCTGGACAATACACTGTTTTCAGTGTGTTTGTGTTTGTGTGTTCCGGCATAAATCTGGATTGCTTTGAGCAATTTCGACCAAACTTGGCACACTGATGACTTAATCTCTGGAAACAAATACTGTGGGGGGTAAGACACCCCTAAAACCCCTCGGTGTGTGTGCTCTGTTAAGATACAGCCTGTTGTGCCTTAAAATGGCTTCTATTGTACAGTGCAGTGGAGTTGCCATGGTAGCAGCTTCAGAATACTCCACAAGGGGGCTCTCTCTGTTAAGGAGGAAAATCCAACATTAGAAATTACATTTGGTCTGGACATTTCCCCCCTATAAATAAATACCTGGGCAACGCCAGGTTATCAGCTAGTACAGCGGTCAGCAAACTTAAACACTCAAAGAGCCACAAAGGTCCTAATCGGAAGCCCCCCATTCAATTCTGGAGCCGACCGGAAGTCTGGTTCCCCCACCAGAGAGTCTTCTCCTAGCACAGCATCCTCTACCTGTCCTAATTGAACGTCCTATCAATTGTGGAGCCTACCGGCAAAAGGGAGCCGAGCCACAGCAGAGAGATGAAAGAGCCACATGTGGCTCCAGAGCTGCAAATTGCTGACCCTTGCTTTAGAGTCACCTCCTAGCACGGCGTCCTTTTTCCTCTGCTGACTGGAAGTCCAGTCCTCCCACCATAGAGTCTTCTCCTAGCGCGGCGTCCTCTACCTGTCCTAATCAAAAGCCCTATCAATTATGGAGCCAACTGGCAAACGGGAGCCACATCAGATGTATGAAGGGCCACATGCGGCTCCAAAGCCACATATATATATAAAGAGTTTGCAAGTTAGAACCAGGACCCTGGACAGCTCCCCATCATTCTAACATAAGGAAGTTCAACTCTGAAATGCCAACAATCTTCGAGGTGAGAATGAAATGTAGACCTGGCACCCAGTTGCACCTTCCTCCAGAAGAAACCCACGGATGCCTAGCAAAACCTGAGCGCCCACACGGGCGCAAACCGGCATCAGTGCCTGCCGGAACTGTACAGTGTGGATTCCAGGCAGACGAGCTGTATTCGAGGATTGGTTTGGCAAAGGTTTTGTACGCTCCAGTTTGCAGTACAATGTTACGGGAGAAGAAGCTACGCAGGATTAGGTTAACAGCTCTTCATGCCTTTTTGGCAATGCTGTTACAGGGAGCGCCGGCACTTTCCTGCATTGCTTTGTGGGATGGTTAAAGAGGAAAGATGGAGACCGTGGGAAAGGTATGGAAGGAGCGATTGATTGAGAGAAGGGTGAAATGAAAACCGCAGATGAGATACTGCAAAAGATGGGGAGGCACGAGAACGAGAATGTGTGTGTGTTTTTTTTTTACAGAAAGATGCCTTTGTGATGAGGACTGTTCTTCCTTCCACAATTTTTGCTGCAATTCTTGGCCTTTATCTGAGGATCTCCAGAGGGACCCAAAAAAGAAAAATTCCTGAACCCGCCTGATCTCCCCCCACCACCACTTCTGTTGCTCTGCTAATGTGCCCCAATAAACAATGCCTTTAAAAATTCTTTACGGAGTCCACCTGCCCTTGTGGAATAAATCAGTCAGTCTAAATTACATTCCACAAGGCTTGGGAACATGGTGCTACATTCCTGGCCTTTGGAGCTGTTCAAAGAGATGAGAAAGCGGTGATTTCTAAAGACAACTTCCTGACCTCATCTTAATGTCACTCAGTAGATGCAGTCTTTACTCCGATATTCGGAACAGCCGCAAGGAAAGCATCACTGGAAAAAGAAGGCCCAGCTTTCTCAAGAAACTCCTTACTAGGCTAAAAACTCAATATTTATTTTATTTTATCTCAATGCAGGACAAAAAGCAACGGATGGAAACTAATCAAGGAGAGAAGCAACTTAGAACTAAGGAGAAATTTCCTGACAGTGAGGACAATTAATCATTGGAACGACCTGCCTCCAGAAGTTGTGAATGCTCCAACACTGGAAGTTTTTAAGAAGATGTTTGATAACCATTTGTCTGTAGTGGTGTAGGGATTCCTGCCTATGCAGGACTAGAAGACTTCCAAGGTCCCTTCCAAGTATTCTATTCTATTCTATTCTATTCTATTCTATTCTCTATTCCATTCCATTCCATTCCATTCCATTCCATTCCTTTCCTTATTCTATTCTATTCTATTCATTCTATTCATTATTCTATTCTATTCCATTCCATTCCATTCCTTTCCTTATTCTATTCTATTCCATTCCATTCCTTTCCTATTCTATTCATATTCTATTCTATTCTATCTATTCTTTCTATTCCATTCCATTCCATTCCATTCCATTCTATTCTATTCTATTCTTCCTGGTTATGGCATAACCATTTTTCAAATTTCAATTGATACAAATGGTAAACAAAGCGGTGGGAACGCAATCAGTATGTCCTGGTTTGTTTAAACACTGTTTATTGCCCAGACTATAATTAACTGGGCTGACAAGACTGCACTGAGCCCAAATCAAACCAAGCATTTCCACGCTGGAGGTTGGATAAGCTCAGGAAGATAGAAACAGATTTACGGAATTTTTTCTTGCCAGATAATAAATTGTAATGCTTCTAGGTTTCTTGTGCGCGTGGAGGTGAGATATATGTTGAGTGGTTCAACAGATGCAATATTTATTTATTTGTATGTGGAAGTGTGTTGAATTAATAATAAAGTTCTTGTACTAAGCCACATGATGGCTTAAGCATGCTGCGTGGACTACGGTTTTAAATCTTTTGAGGTGTAAATACAGACCTATTCTTAAATTGATCAAAGAGTTCATTTTTTCACCTACAAATTAGAAACAACAATAATGGAAAGGTTCCCCTTGCATATATGTACTAGTTGTTCCCGACTCTAGGGGGCAGTGCTCATCTCCATTTCAAAACCAAAGAGCCAGCACTGTCTGAAGAGGTCTCCGTGTTCATGTGGCTGGCACAACTAAACATCAAAGGTGCACAGAATGCTGTTTCCTTCCCACCAAAGGTGATCCCTATTTTTCTACTTGCATTTTTTACGGGCTTTCGAACTGCTAGGTTGGCAGAAGCTGGGACAAGTTGCGGGAGCTCCCTCTGTTTTGCAGCACTAGGGATTTGAACCGCCGAACTGCCGACCTTTCTGATCGACAAGCTCAGTGTCTTAGCCACTGAGCCACCCTACTAGAAACAACAATGCCAAAACTTTAAATGACCCCCATCTCTTTTATATATAAAAAAACAATAATACGCGATGAATTCATGGTAAAAGACCAACTTCTTGGTGATTAGATTTAGGAGTAACCCGAGAAATTTCAAGAAGAACATTGGAAGAGAAACTGGAGTCTATTTCAGTAATGATTTAACTGAAAATTAAATTAGGAGCAGTGCTTTGGCCCCTGAGGAACAGTAATTTTGCTTTTAATGGCAACTCATTTTTTCAGGATATGGAAATACTTGCAAACTTTAGTTAAACATTGGCCTCTCTAGTTATTATTTGCTGGCACGCCAAGTAACGCATTCTGTCTTTCCTTCCATCTAATCTGCTACAAAATCAACTTTGATTTTATGCATCATCAAAACCCTGTCCATTTAATATCACACTCTGGCAAAGTGTGTATAGTTTAGTGAAAAAATGGGCTGGGGAGGGTGATATGATAGCAGTGTTCCAATATTTAAGGGGATGCCACAAAAGTGCTAACAGAAATGTGTAAAGTCAAGGCTGTGGTTTTCCCAGTTGCAATGGATGGCTGTGATGTTTGGACCACAAGGAAGGCTGAGTGCCAAAGAATGGAGGCCTTTGGACTCTGGTGCTGAAGAAGATTCCTGCATTGAGTCCCTTGGACTGCAAGGCCATCCAACCGGTCAGTCCTAGAGGAGATCAACCCTGACTGCTCTTTAGAAGCCAGAACTTGAAGATGGAACTCAAAGACTTTGGCCACCTGATGAGAAGGAAGAAGGACTCCCTGGAGAAGAGCCTCATGCTGGGAACGATGGAGGGCAAAAGAAGAATGGGACGATGGAGAATGAGGAGGCTGGATGGAATCACCGAAGCAGTCGGCGTGAAAAGGGGCGGGGGAAACTATGTACAAGATGAGCCGAGGTGGCGCAGTGGTTAAATGCAGCACTGCAGGATACTTCAGCTGACTGCAGTTCTGCAGTTCGGCTGTTCAAATCTCATGGCTCAGGGTTGACTCAGCCTTCCATCCTTCCGAGGTGGGTAAAATGAGGACCTGGATTGTTGTTGGGGGCAATATGCTGACTCTGTAAACCACTTAGAGAGGGCCTATGAAGCAGTATATAAGTCTAACTGCTATAAGATGATGGGTATTTTTTCTCTCTCCTGTTCCTGAGATATGCAAACTTTAATTGCTAGGATCCCTGCCTTATTCTACTTAGGATTTAATAGTCTTTAATGAGGTCAGCCCGTATCCAAATCTTGTTGGCAACCTAATGTTGAAAACAGAGTGTTTTGAATCACTCAAGACCTTTCTTCCTTGCTGAAAAATGCGTAGAACATTTCATTTGGCTGAATTTAGTTGTTGGCTGCGAATAAATCTTCAGGAATTGGAGACAGCTAGGCAAGATCATCAGTTATTGTAATATATTTCTTTGCAAAGCACCTTAAACCCCCACCCCCCCCCTCCATCTTAATTCGAATGGAAACGCAAGAACCTGGAAAGCACTCACTTGCTTTTCTCCGGGGTTCAAGTATTTCATTCCATGCGCTTGCTATTACCGTGCGGAAAACAGCTTTGGCAATTCTAAATTATTAGAACCAATCTGCAAAGAATGAGACAACAGCTGTGCTGCAATTTTTAAAGGATAAATTTTCCTGGCAGGTTGGGAACAGCAAGGGAAAAAAAACATCCCGAACAAATTTGATGATGGGAATATTGAGTAGAGGGTACGGATCATACCAGAACGATTCCAGAGCTCTGGGTGAAAATATACGCCATCCTGCAGGCCCTTTCCACAAGAGATGTGTTAGGTAACTCCCCGTTGGGAGAGCAAGTATGTTGTGAGAGTGTTGTTGGAGAACACACAAACCAGCATACAGAGACACTGCAGTTTAAATAGGCTTTTACTTTCGTGGAAATAGAGGTATCAGAGTCCATCAAACAGTCCAAGTCATACACGCATAAGACAGTCAGTCATCAACGTCTTTCAGTTAAGGGATAATCCAAATAACATAGTCCATAATCATACAAACAGTTTGGTACTCAAAGTTTGCTAGCAGTTGCAAAACTTACAATAGGTCATGGCACTTTCTAACAGCCAGCTTCCAAAACACTCAGATCAGATCAGCCCAGCATCTAACAAACAGAGAGCTAACAGTCATTCTGGCTCCCTCTTATGGCCGATTGAAGAAACAGCAACCAATCACATTTTACAGTATAATTTAAAGAAACAATTACAGCATTGTTACATGATTTATATATTGCCAACCCAACTGTTAGATTATATTCCTAACAAGATGCACTAACATCAGAGCAACTGCTTCCTCCTTAAATTACCCACTTCTTGTATTGCTTCTCCTGGTGAGACAACTGATCTCACCCCAAAAGTCTTGTTAGATACATCTCAGGAAACATGGACGGATAATCAATTAAGGTTTCTTCTCTGCCAGACAAAACCAGATAGGGCTCAATTTCCTCTTATTTTTCTCCTGGTGTTAAGTTGAAAAAAAAGGGGGGGGAGGTATTTTGCAGGGCTGTAAACATGGAGTATGTGTAAACAGCTTCACCTTCATGGATTTCAGAAAGGAAGGAAGGAGTGGTTAAAAAGGAAAGGAGGAAAGGAATGAAGAAAGGAATGGTTGAAGTAGGAAGGAAGGGTTAAAAAGGAAGGAGTGGTTTAAAAAGGAAAGAAGGAAGAAAGGATTGAAGAAAGGCGAGTTTGAAGTAGGAAGGAAGGAGCAGGTGAAAAAAGGAAGGAAGGAAAGAAAGAAGAAGTTGAAAAAGGAAAGGAGGAAGTGAAGGAAGGAGATGTTGAAAAAAGGAAGGAAGGAGTGCTTGAAAAAGGAAGGAAATAAGGAAGGAAAAGAGAAGTTGAAAAAGAAAGGAAGGAAGGAAGGAAGGATGGTTAAAAAGGAAAGGAGGAAGAAAGGAATGAAGAAAGGAGAGTTTGAAGTAGGAAGGAAGGAGCGGGTGAAAAAAAGAAGGAAGGAAGGAAGGAAAGAAAAGGAGAAGTTGAAAAAGGAAAGGAGGAAGGATGGAAGGAAGGAGATCTTGAAAAAAGGAAAGAAGGAGTGCTTGAAAAAAGAAAGGAAGGAGAAGTTGAAAAAAGAAAGGAGGAAGGATGGAAGGAAGGAGATGTTGAAAAAAGGGAAGGAAGGAGTGCTTGAAAAAGGAAGGAAAAAGGAACGAAGGAAAGTTGAAAAAGGAAAGAAAAGGAGGTTGAAAAAAGGAAGGAAGGATGCTTGAAAAAAGGAAGAAAGGTTGAAAAAGGAAGGAAGGAAAGATTGAAAAAGAAAGGAAGGAGAGGTCAAAAAAAGAAGGAAGAAGGAGAAAAGGAAAGCAAGCTCATGATTGTCTATGGAGATTCTCAGTCACTACCGGTTCTCCAAACTACTCAAAATTTCCACTACCAGTTTCCAGAACCTGTCACAACCTGCTGGATTTCACCCCTGGCCAAGCATAACACCTTCTTCTGTCAAAATAAACTAAGAAAATTAGGAGAGGGCAGAAGGCAAGAAAATTGGTGGAGTCAAATTCAAAAGCTTGAGGCTGAGCTTGCCGTGGACTTTACAATAATGATTAGCGAAGAAAAATGATCAGTTGGAGGATGGGGCAGTTGCTTGTCTTGTCCTCTGGCTACTCCAAGTCGGATCTCCAACGGGTTGAGCCCATCTGAGTGACCAGAGTGACATGGAGAAGGCGACAGCTCAGCAAGGGACCTTCTCATTCACGGCGGTGCCTCTCTGCTCTCTGACCACCCCAATTAAATCCCGATTCTGACAGCAAGGAGATCATCTCCTCGCTTTTTTTTTATCGCCACTTAATGAAAGAGTGTGAGGGAAAGGTGTTAGCAGAAGTCCCCTGAGGCCACAGAGGGAGTGGGAGAAAAATTGCCCCTTCCAGGATGGTCCTGGCAGAAGATCAGGCCCTGCTACGCTGGTGGGAAGAATGGACAAGCAGGCTTTAATTACTTATAATTGAGTAACACACACCGTGTAAGAATACTGAGACACGTAGAGGAGAATCAGGAGACTGAGATATTTTTAAAAAGTGAAACACATTTTATTTAGACCATGAGCTAATTTGAAATTGTTTGTCAAAATCAGTGTGTTGAGAAGGAAGGAAGGAAGGAAGGAAGGAAGGAGGATGGCAGAGAGAAAGGGAGGAAGAAGAGGGAGAGAGAAAGTGAGAGAAGGAAGGGGAAGGTGAGAGAGAGAAAAAGAAAGAGAGAAAGAGAAAAGAAAGAAAAAGAGACAAAGGAAGGAGAAAGAAGCAAAAGGAAAAGGAAGAAAGAGAAAGAGAAGAGAGAGAAAAAAGAAAAAGAAGAAGGAAGAAAAAGAAAGAGAAAAAGGAACAAAGAAGCAAGAAAGGAAGGAAAGAAGGGAAGAAAGAAAGAAAGAAGGAGAAGAAAGAAAAGGAAAAAAAGTGAGCGGAAGGAAGGAAAAAGAATGGAATAAGAAAGGAGGAAAGAAAGAAAAGAAAAGGATGAGAAAGAAGCAAGAAAGGAAGGAAGAAGAAAGAAAGAGAAAGAGGAGAAAGAAAAAAGAAAGAGGAAGGGAAGAAGGAAGGAAGAAAAGGAGGGAAGGAAGAAGGAAAGAAAAGAAAGAAAGAAAGAAAGAAAGAAATGTAATGGTGATTTCTAGCAAGTTTTGTCCAACTATGTTTTTATGGCTATTATTACTGGCACATAATATTTTTTCTGATTTCTTTTCTTCCTTTCTCTCTCTCTCTCTCTCTCTCTCTCTCTCTCTCTCTCTCTCTCTGTGTGTGTGTGTGTGTGTGTGTGTGTGTCTCTCTTTATTAACAAAGGGTTGTATTTTGATTTCTCTGCCTGGCACTCTTTCATATCCTCTAGTGTTTGGGGAGGGTTTTCCGGCCCCAAAGGTGGGCTAAAATTATTGCAAATAAACAAATCCATAACATTACAGGCATATATGCACAATGCATCAAATTCTGGAACGACCGAAATCCCATACCTGTAAATCTCAACACTACATTTTATGACTCACTAATTTAATAATTAGGAGAACAATTAGATGAAATTACTTTTTCCAGTGTTTTGTTTTTTTTAAAAAACCCACTGATCGTTAATACCAGAACTGGGAATATGTGCTCCTCTTTGTTACCAAGGTGAAATAAATATACATTTTCGGGGTCATCAAGACAACTTACCTAGCTAAACTCCCCAAAGTCAAACTTTACACTAGAGGGGACGAGGAAAAGAATTGTCCGAAAGCTGAGTAATAGAATGTAAGATTTCCCTTGACGGTTGTACAGATCAGAAGAGGAAGTTGGGGCATGTTAAGAATTAATTCTTAATGTAGCTCTGATGTGGCTATGCAACATTATCCAACCAATTTTCTCCCAACTGTTCTTTGGGGGGGTAAATAAGAAACAAGCAACACTTCCACATTTCATTATGTTGAAGCTGTTAACATGCCACCCGTTCTGGTAAACTTACAATAATGTCATCTTTCCCCCCAGAATCATTTATGACATCCCAATATTTTTCCCCGCTTGTAAGATGAGAATTTAGAACACAGCTGGAAGGGACGTTGGAGGTCTTCTAATCCAGCCCCCTGCTGAAGCAGGAGACCCTGTACCATTTCAGACAAATGGTTGTCCAATCTCTTCTTAAAAACCTCCTGTGATGGAGCTCCCACAATTTCTGGTGGCAAGCTGTTCCACTGGTTAATTGTCCTCACTGTTAGGAAATTTCTCCTTAGTTCTAGATTGCTTCTTTCCTTGTTCCATCCATTGTTTCTTGTCCTGCCTTCTGATGCTTTGGAAAATTTCATTTCATTTTTTTTCCATTTTATTAAGATTTATAGGCCGCCCTTTTCTCTGAGGGGACTCAGGGCGGCTTACAATCACAGGGAAGGGGGTGCAATATCAAAAGACAAACAATGTGCGAACAAAAGAAAATAATAAAACACAACTTTCATTCAACAATCAACACTCGGGCGGGTAAATTGGAAACCTATCCCCAGGCCTGATGGGAGAGCCAGGTCTTGAGGGCTGCGCGGAGGGTCTGGATGGTGGTGAGGGTACGGATCTCGACGGGGAGGTCGTTCCACAGGGTCGGAGCTGCAACAGAAAAGGCTCTCCTCCGTGTAGATCAACCTCTTCCTCTTTGTGACATCTCTTGAGATTTCGGAAGACTGCTATCATGTCCTACCCCCCCCCCCAGTCCTTCTTTTCTCTAGACTAGCCAAACCCAAATCCTGCAGCCGTTCTTCCTATGTTTGAGTCTCCAGGCCTTTGATCATCTTGGTTGCTCTTCTCTGCGCTTTTCCCAAAGTCTCAACTCCCTTCTTGTAATATGGTGACCAGAATTGGTTGCAGGATTCCAGGGGTGGCCTTACTAGAGTTTTATAAAGCAGTACTAATACTTCACATGATTTTGATTCTGTGCCTCTGTTTATACAACCCAGGATTGTGTTCTGGCCCCCCTCCATCCGGTAATGAACACAGACACAGGCTTAGCTGTTTGCCACTCTTTATTCACAGCAATTATAATCCTGTTGGCTGAAAGCTCAGACATGACTCACTGGCAAGATGTTGGCAGCAACCCAGACTCCAACAGACATGGAAACACAAGGCAGACCAGACAAGGAGTTCTCCAGATTACTACGAACGGTTGTGTCCTGCAAAAGGACTCCTCCCAAAGTCTCTTCTTATATACTCTCTTGGGAGGGGCCAAGCCACAACCACCTGGGCTTGATTATCTCTTATGAGTCTGTCTCTGTAACTGCTGCCTCCGTTTCTCCACCCTTCGTTGCCTGGCGTCAGGGACAAACTCCCTTTGATCTTCCCCACTGCTCCAACCTCAGGCGCCTCCTGGTGGCCAACCAGCTCTCTGGTCCCTGCTCTGAGTCTGAAACCTGCACAGGGTCCTCCACAACTTCCATAGCAGACTCATAGGGGTCCTCGCTATCGGAGTCCATCGGCAGCTCCAACGGCTCCTGCTGGGCCACAACAAGATTGTATTACCTGTTTTGGCTGCTGCCACACACGGCTGGCTCATGTTTAAGTGACCATAACTAGGACTCTTAGGTCTCAACATCTTTTTTGTAGCATGGTGACCAACATTGTTTGCAGTATTTAATTTCATTTCATGTACTAAATTACAGCTATTGAAAATGATTTGGAAGTAGTACTTCTTTAACCTCAGGTTTCTCAGGTGGGAAGGAGGACAGATACCAAACTTTCTGCTAATTGGACAAAGAAGAAGGTGGATTTACGTAAGAGTTCAGGTCTCAGAATGCCTAGGAAATCGATCCCTCCTGACCTGCTGGATCTCAGAATAGGCACACCAGTCCCCATGATGTCAATTATCCTTGGTCAAAGATCTCAAGAGACCAATTTCTCCCTTCCCTGGTTCACACCTATCCGAACTAGGCGCTGCAACACAATACAAGGGACAATTAGTCAGACGGGTGGCAACTCAAGGAAATTGAATAGAACTACCTGGCAGGAATAGCCAACACTCCAGAAGAGAGGCTCAAGATACAGAAGGATCTGGACAACAGAGGGATAGAATCAAGATGACGTGAAGTGTTAATACCACTTTATAAGGCCTTGGTAAGGTCACACCTGGAATAAGGCATCCAGTTTTGGTCACCACGATGTAAAAAAGATGTGGAGACTCTAGAGAAAAGCAACAAAGATGATGAGGAGACTGGAGGCTAAAACATATGAAGAACGATTGCAGGAACTGGGTATGTCTAGTTTAATGAAAAGAAGGACTAGGGGAGACATGATATCAGTCTTCCAATATCTCAGGGGTTGCCACAAAGAAGAGGCAGTCAAGCTTTTCTCCAAAGAACCTGAGGGCAGGACAAGAAGCAATGGGTGGAAACTCATCAAGGAGAGGAGCAACTTAGAACTAAGGAGGAATTTCCTGACAGTGAGCATAATTAATCAGTGGAATAACTTGCTTCCAGAAGTTGTGAATGCTCCAACACTGGAAGGTTTGGGGAGTTGGGCTTATATTAAGAGCATCTTCAAAAATCATGCTAGGACTTATTTTCCATTTGGGTCTTATTTTTGGAGAAACTGGGTAGGAACCAGAAAGTAGAAGAGCGGAGCAGAAAGAAAAAAAAAAAGAACAGAGACGGGGCTTCCCAAACAAATTAAATTTTTGTCCTGGTGAAATTGTCCAGAAGACATGGTCCCATGTGTGGCTTCTCATCTCTGGGGGCCATCCAGGCTACATCTAAAGCCTATCAAGGTGCATATTATGGACGTGAAGAAAGAAGAGAACATCATTTGCTCGGATCAATGGATGGATGAAGACAAACACATCAATAGAGGGAAAAACTGCTGGGTGTTTTGGGGTTTCTGAGCTTAAACTTGTTGTGGTCCATTAGTCGACTACAGAGCTGGCAGAAGAGTCAGACAGTGAGGAGTTTGGGACAGTCCTGAAGTCTGGGGAGGGCGCTGCGTCGGAGGCAGAGAGGGGGCTAGGGCCATCTGGTAGTTATGTGCCGCCTCCGGAGCCTCCTGAGTCTGACATCAGCGAGGCAGAAGAACAGTGTGAGCCTGTTCCCAGTGTGTGTGTGCGCAGAGCTTCCAGAAGGCAAGAACAGTTAAGACAAAAGAGGCAACTCGGGAGTAAGGCTTGGAGATGATTGTCTCCTCCCATAAGACAAAAAAGAGGAGCAAACAGACATGAGCCCTTGCAGGAAGCAACTTTGTTCATTCTGGTTGGTTCAAGCTCTGAGAAATCCTGTTTGACTCTGTGCTACGTTTGGCCTTGCAAAACTAGTCAGCAATTAGATCTCAGGCAGCGTTTCAAGGGAGATAAAGGTGGGTTCTTATCAACCTTATCCCAAAAGACTTTGGCAGACTTCTGTCGGACTCTTTACAGACTGTTTGTGGATCATTATGGGCTGGGAATGAACACAATTCACAGCCATTTTAAATAAACAGAGGGTTTCTGGAACTAAGCGTGCAAGTTATGCTCTATCAGGAACTCTAGGTCAGAACAAAGCTGTGTATATCAAACAACATTGTTGGACTACAAATCTAGAAACACATTTTTTTAAATTAAAACATGCTATGCTTTCGAGGCTACCCGTCACTAAGCAACTTCCTGCTTTTTGGGTCATGGAGAAAAGATGGGATTATAAACAGAGGCAAGAAATATGATAGGCCCCCCGTTGTAAAAGTCTTCCAAAGACTAAGTAGGAGTATTTCCTAGTTCTTGGCTCTCTTACAGGGAAGTTAATCACCTTTTAATTGAGAAGAATGTGATCTGCTTCAACGAGCGAAGAATGCCAGCAGGAAGGATGTGGATTCACAGCAGTCTTCTGGAATCTGGGTTGACAGACTGGGTGTTCCAAAATATGAGCTATTTTGGGGGCGGGGGAAGGGAATCCCAATTTCCAGGATGCCAAAACCCAACAACATATCTAGCTTTCTTTCCAAAACTCAAGATCCTCCTTGTCATCCACAAACCTACTTTCCTTCCCTCTCTCCTTCCTTCCTTCCCTTTCTTTCCTCCTTCCCCAACTCCCTCCTTCCTCCCTCCTTTCCCCCTTCCTTCCCTTCCTTCTCTCCATCCCCTTTTCCTCCTATCTTTTCCTTCTCTCTCCTCCTCCCCTATTCCTCCTTCCTGCCTTCCCTCCCTTTTCCTCTTCCTTCCTTCCCTCCTTCTCTTTCTACCTCCCTCCCTCTTTTTTCCTCCCTCCCTCCTTCCTTCCTTCCCACCCTTCCTCCCTTCCTCCCCAACTCCCTTCCTCCTTCCTCCATTTTCCCTCCTTCCTTCCTTCCCTCCCCATTTCCTCCTTCCTTCCTTTTCCTTCCTTTTCCTTCCCTCCCTCCCCCTTTTCCTCCTTCCTTCCCTCCCTTCTTTTCCTCTTTCCTCCTTCCCTTCCCTCTTCCCTTTCTACTCCCTCCCTCTTTTCCTCCCTCCTTCCTTCCCTCCCCTTTCCTTCCTTCTTCCTTCCTTTTCCTTCCTTCCCTCCCTCCTCTCCCTCCCTTCTTCCTTTTCCTTCCCTCCCTCCCCTTTTCCTCCTTCCCTCCCTCCTTCTCTTTCTACCTCCCTCCCTCTTTTCCTCTTTCCTTCCTTCCCTCTTCCCTTTCTACTTCCCTCCCTCTTTTCCTCCCTCCTTACTTCCCTCCCTCCCTCCCCTTTCCTTCCTTCTTCCTTCTTCTTCTTTCCTCCTCCTTCCTCCTTCTCTTCTTCTGCCTTCTTCCCTCCCTTCCCTGAATCCTCTCTTAATATTCTCTGCAACTCTCTTGAATGTTTGTTTGCATCTGTGCTTGACGAAGCGCTTTTTCCTTCCCCAGAATGAGTGAATAAAATAATAAAATATTTAAAAGCTGGTTCTGGGCAGGAGCTCTTCTGCCTCCAAGGGAGCCTCCATTCTAATCAGCTCTTCTAATTTTTACCTCCTTTATTCCCCCTAGACTGTATTTGGAGAATTTTTGTCAGATAGCTCCACTTCACAAGGTACAGTTCACGCATGGTTAAAAACTCTCCAATTGTTTCCGGAGATAATCTCCCTGCAAAGGAAGATTTTGCCGTTTCTTCCTTCTCTCTTATGTGAATATAGCTTCGTATCTCCCACCGTGAAGCCTGCCCTTGCTTAGCATTAAACAATAGGAGGATTTATTTTTAAGAAGAAAGAAGAGAAGGGGAAGGAAAAGACGGTTTCTATCAACACACATTTTGGTTTAATCAAATCTGATCTCTCGTGAATCATTTAGAACTTGCCTTCTTCTCTCCCCCCCCCCACTGGAAGTGTGGAAGCCTCTCCCCAAAATAGTCATAAAAATATATATTTCAGACCCTTTGAACACCATGTGGAAATTTCCTCTCCATTCATAATTTAGAAAGTGGCAGCTGGTAGGTAGAGCAGAGGTGCCTGGTTGGCACCAGCCCTCAAACCTCTTGGCATCTGCTCATATCTAGGTCTGGACTGCAAAGGAAATGATCTGAAGATTTTAAGGCTCGTTTTCAGTACCAAAAAAAAGAAGAGTTAAGTTCTCAAAAAATAAAAATAGCAGACAGGATCGTTGGGAATCGAAGTGCCATCAAAGAGCAAAGAGGATGGCGGGTGATCTATCCCAGATCATCTCAAAGGAAAAGATAAGCTGGTTGAAAGACATCATAGCCACAAGCCTGAACTTTCCTACTGAATAAGGTAAAGGTTCCCCTTGCACATATGTGCTAGTCGTTCCCGACTCTAGGGGGCGCTGCTCATCTCCATTTCAAAGCCAAAGAGCCAGCGCTGTCCTAAGACGTCTCCGTGGTCATGTGGCCGGCATGACTCAACGCCAAAGGTTCATGGAGCGCTGTTCCCTTCCCATCAAAGGTGGTTCCTATTTTTCTACTTGCATTTTTAACATGCTTTCAAACTGCTAGGTTGGCAGAAGCTGGGACAAGTCACAGGAGCTCACTCCGTTATGTGGCGCTAGGTGTTAGAACCACCGAACTGCTGACCTTTCTGATCGACAAGCTCGTATATCCTTGATATTTGTACAAGCAGAATGATCCATCAAGGCAATAGTTACTAAGGCAGGGTGAAAGTGTGAAGAAGAGCAGCTAAGGTGATCAAATGCTCTGGAGACAAAAACGAATGAACAGTTGCAGGAATTGGGTATGGCCAGCCTAGAGAAAAGAAGGAGTAGTGGAGACATGAGAGTGGTCTTCCAGTATTTGACAGGCTGCCCCAAAGAAGAGGGGTGTCAGCTTATTCTCCAAAGTATCAGAAGGCAGGACAAGAAACTACTCAAGGAGAAATCCTTCTTTCCCTCCTTCCTTCCTTCCTTCCACCCTCCCATCCTTCTCTCTCCCATCCTTCTCTCCTTCCTTCCCTCTTTCTCTCCTTGCTTCTTTCCTTCTCCCATTCCTTCCTTCTTATATCTCACAGGTTGACCCAAAGAAGAGGGAGTCAAGCTCTTCTCCAAAGCACCTGAAGGCAGGACAAGAAGCAATGGGTGGAAACTAATCAAGGAGAAATCCTTCTTTCTCTCCTTCCTTCCTTCCACCCTCCCATCCTTCTCTCTCCCATCCTTCTCTCCTTCCTTCCCTCCTTGCTTGCTTCCTTCCTCTCTCCCTCCTCACCTTCCTTCCCACCTTCCTTCCTTCCTTCCAATATCTCAGAGGCTGCCCCAGGGAAGAGGGGGTCAGCTTTTTCTCCAAAGTATCAGAAGGCAGGACGAGAAGCAATGGAAGGAAACACATCAAGGAGGGAAGCAACCTGGAATTAAGGAGAAAGTTCCTAAAAGTGAGGACGATTAACCAGTGGAATGGCTTCCCTTCAGAAGTTGTGGGTCCTTCATCACTGGAGGTTTTTAAGAAGAGACTGGATAGCCACTTGTCTGAAATGATATAGGTTCTCCTGCTTGAGCAGGGGGCTAGACTAGAAGACCTCCAAGGTCCCTTCCTGCTCTATTCTATTCTACTCAAGAGAAACTACTCAAGGAGAGAGGCAACCTGGAATCAAGGAGAAACTTCCCAACAGTGAGGACAATCAACCCGTGGAATAGAAGTTGCCTTCAGATGTTGTGAATGCCCCAACACTGGAAGTGTTTAAGAAGATGTTGGATAGCCGTTTGTCTGGAACGGTATAGGGTTTCCTGCCTAGGCAGAGGGTTGGACTAGAAGACCTCCAAGGTCCCTTTCTGCTCTATCCTGATTGATTGTTGCACTGTACACATCTGGAGAACCTTGACATGATGGCAAAGAGATACAGTTCGAGTAGGTGATTGGACCCACGATTTGTTGGACCCTAAAATGAAGCTCAGTCTTTTATATATATCTATATCATGTAATCATGGACCTGAAGGTAGATTTGGGAGATCTGGGATCTAAGCATTTGGGGGACCACTAGATGTCAGCAAAGCACTAGAGTTTTCTGGATCTCTTTGCTGCCGTTTAGAGGTGATATGGATTTTTTCAATCCAGATTTGGTAGTATGGGCTGGACGAGAAGTGCAATAATTCCTTGCTCAATTGCTTCAGAGCCTAGGCAGGCAACAATAAAGGGGACTTTACTTAGATATCTGCAATGAAGAACAACCCAGAATCTCTGTAGAAGAGGACTGTGAAAATATCTACAGACCCCTCACATCCTGGACACAAATTGTTTCAACTCCTACCCTCAAAATGATGCTACAGGACACTGCACAGCAGAGGTGGGTTCCTACCAGTTCGCACCTATTCGGTAGAACCAGTTCGTCAAATCTACCGAACCGGTTAGAAGAGGCTCCACCAGTGGACCTGGAAAGCAGGCCACACCTACAGAAGAGGTTCCAAAATTTTTTGAAACCCACCACTGGTGGGTGTGTAATGTCCTGCAGTTATCTATGCATTAATAATGATCTAGTAATATTTCCTTATACATTTTAGGGACCTTTCCTTACTTAATTGGTGTTTTCTTTCATACTTTTGGATTTCTAATTTCTGTTTCCGTTAGTTGGCAATTGCTAAAACCAATCCCACGTGAAAAAGTATTCAAAGCGAAAGAAAGGGTGTATGGAGGGTCGAAGAGGTACATTGGGTTTCTATTTTTGGGGGTATTGTTGACAAGAGGAATGGCTGTGTTTATTGTTTAATGTTATATGGCCCCGGTCATGCACAGTATATATGTGACTGTACGAAATGAAAATGGAAAAAATAAAAAACACATTTGCCAATTTAAAAAAAAGTATTCAAAGCCTTCTTGATTTTAATTGTCAATTTATTTGTTCCTGCACATTGTAATATTTATGCATTTACATATCTCTGTTTTTCCACTGTTGTGCAAACACAATTCCAGCAGCTGCTAACATGTGTAAAATTAAATATATATTATACTCCCTTTCAGATAGCCAACAAAATATTTCTGGTTTTAATTCCATATCTTGCTTTATGATTGCTTCTAACCACTAACTTCTGAATAGCTACTTGGACCGACCTAAGTACTAATTCATAATTTCATATCCGGTCACATGGGCGGCAAGCCACTCCCATCCGGTCACATGGGCACCAAGCTACTCCCATCCGGTCACATGGGTGGCAAGCCACTCCCACAAAGGAGGCCACACCCACTGCACCGTACCTACTTTCTGTGCGCTGTTGAGAGTGTTGTGATCGCCGTTGTAAAACACACCAAGTTGGGACAGTATAACAAATAGACACAAGGGCAGTTTTTTCCCGGAATGCCATTGCTCTGTTAAACAACTAATTCCCACAACACTGCCAAACTATTTACTAAGACTGTATTACTATTCTTCTTCTCATCCTTCCTAGTAGCTATCTCTCCCTACTTATGACTATAACCTCGTTGCTTGTATCTTTACAATTTATATTGTTTTTATTTGTTTCCTGGTATGATTTGATTGCTTACTAGTCCCCTATGACTATCACTAAGTGTTGCTCCTTTTTTATATACATTTTATGAATGTATTTCTTTTTATGTACACTGAGAGCATCTGCACCAAAGACAAATTCCTAGTGGGCCCAATCACACTTGGCCAATCAATAATTCTATTCTAATATGGTGCAGATATCACTATAAGGCCTGGTGCAGAGGTAGGTTCCTACCAATTCGCACCTATTCGGTAGAACCGGTTCGTCAAATCTACCGGACCGGTTAGAAGAGATTCCACCAGTGGACCCAGAAAGCAGGCCATACCTACAGAAGAGGTTCCAAAAATTTTGAAACCCACCACTGCTAAAGGGTTAGGGGTGCAAGGATCTTGTAACTTGAGAGCTTTAAGACTTGCATACTACAATGCCAGAGTTCCTGAGCCAACGTGACTGGAGGAGGAATTCTGGGAGTTGAAGTCCACAAGTCTTAAAGCTGTCAGGTTTGAAGACCCCTAGTTTTTTTCTAAAGGGTTAGGGGTGCAAGGATCTTGCAACTTGACAGCTTTAAGACTTGCATGCTTCAATGCCAGAGTTTCTGAATAGCTACTTGGACCGACCTAAGTACTAATTCATAATTTCATATCCGGTCACATGGGCAGCAAGCCACTCCCATCCAGTCACATGGGTGGCAAGCCACTCCCACAAAGGAGGCCACACCCACAGAGTAGGTTCCAACAATTTTTGAAACCCACCACTGGCCTGGTGGCAACATGGACATTAACTATGGTTTTTGGCTTGGTGTATGTTTTGGAAAAAAAAGAGGGCTGTGAAAATATCTACACACCCCTCACATCCTGGACATAAACTCTTTCAACCCCTACCCTCAAAATGACGCTGTAAGGCACTGCACACCAGAACAACTAGACACAAGAACAGCATTTTTCCTGAACACCATCACTGCTAAACAAATAATTCCCTCAACATTGTCAAACCATTCACTAAGTCTGCACTACTATTAGTCTTCTCATCGTTCCTATCACCCATCTCCTCCCACTTATGACTGTATGACTGTAACTGTCAGATCCCTAAAAGTGATACTGCCATTCAATTGGGAGGAGGGGAGTTGAATCATTCGCTACATCTGAAACAACTGAGTTTTACAACTTTACAACTGGTTTCCTGTCACCGGGAGACTGAAGGTCCCAATGTCTCTGGAGGGATGTTTATGGTAGCCATGTGGGATATATAACCTTGATGTCTAACTAGAGATAGCCATGGGAACGTGTGCTTTATTGACTCCCAGGGCAGAAGAGTTAAGGAAGCATCTTCACACTTGTGTATTGGTCAGAATCTGCATTCGGACAAAGGGGAGGGGTCATTCTCAGCTTAATCCCATTTGCATGGCCTAAAGGTTTTCAGATGCTGCTTTGCTTCTAATGGTTTCCATCCTGTTTGATTAAAGGTCCCTTTTGAAATAATCCATTTCAAGAGTCTTTACTTTCTCAAGTTAGGAGAGGAACCATTACAGTAAATTTGTTGCTTGTATCCTTATGATTTATATTGACTGTTTCCTAATCTGATTTGATTGCTTATTTGTACCCTATGACTATCATTAAGTGTTGTAACTTATGATTCTTGACAAATGTATCTGTCTTTTTATGTACACTGAGAGCATCTGCGCCACAGACAAATTCCTTGTGTGTCCAATCACACTTGGCCAAGAAAGAATTCTATTCTATTCTATATCCAACCGGAGTTGGTTCATTAAATCGGAGCGAGACAAACTTTTGGGGACGAACAATTTACTTCTCCTTTATTTTCTTTTTTCCCAAGCTAAATATCCCCACTTCACAATTTCTCAGGGAACCCTTCTCTGTCTGGATTGTCTTCTGAAAAATATTCACTTTCTCAGGTGCTTCAGCCACCAACATTCCCATGGATATTTCATTAGCTGTTTTGGAGCTGAGACTAATTCGCTAATGATCCCTTAACATTTAATAAACACAGCCCAGGAGTTTTATAACATGTTAACTGGCTGAATAGGGGTAATTAAGTACAAAAATGATAAATAATTAAGGACTAATTACAGGATATTGGTAATTTCATTTTGCAGCAGGAGCACTGGCTTGCTGATCAGGTCATGAAGAGACACCTCCATGGTAACATTTTCATCACTGTTAGCTGAGTAGAAAATTTAGTCCCTTGATCCTTTATGGGGGAGAACTCAAACGGAAAATGTTTCATTCTATTGTCTACTCGCTGGATACCCGTGCTTCGCCACAAAACTGTGTGATCGGGCTATGCAGGAGAAATCCTGTTCACAATCCATTGGCTCAGTGGTGGCCAGTGATTGCAACACATAAGGGAATATTGCTCCCGCCAGCTTGAGTCCGGAAGCAGTTCCATAGGTGGAAGACGTAGAGATTGTGGTGAGGTACCGACATTTAGTACTGTAAGGAGCCCCAGGCCGCCCCTGGGTGAAGGAGTGGAATGTCTGCCAAATTGAACTGAGGTAACAGAATGCGAGGCAACTGGCAGTTGGAACAGAGTTCTTTTCAGGTGGGGAGGGAGAGTAGAACTCCTTAGCACCAGGACGTGTTAATTACTGTAATATGAAATACTTAAATTCTGTAAAATCCTTTCTTAGCGAGCATCTAGAAGCCAAGAGGAACATAGGTGCCAAATTTCAAGTGTGTAGTCTTTATAGATCTGGAGATTTTGGGATGAGTGAGTGGTGTTTGCCTTTTATATAGCTAGACTAGATTGTCCAGGTCTTCTTCAAAGCACTGAGGCTATTGTGGAATGGAAGCAGGGGGGGGGATGTTCATTTTTGATATCAGGGTTGGAGGTTAAAACATACAAAGAACTGTTGCCAAACCCAATTCCTTGTTCTTTAAGACTAAGTAATGGTCTTCAAGAAATGGGAGAAATCTAATGGATGGGGGTTTTATTGAGCGTGGGGGGAGGGAGATAATTAATTCATATTCTTCTTCTAAGAGCCTACTGTCTCCATATTGTCTGGCTGGTTCATCTTAAAGGAAATGCATGCCTCCACACGACCTTCTTGACCTTGGTGGTTAGCTTTTATTTTCTCCAACATCAGTTCTCCTCTCCATTTTTCCCTGGTGGACAGCCCTCCCTACTTTACCCTGTGCAGTTCCTATGGTGTTCAAGACTCTAACTTTGGTCTTCTGCCAAGATCTCCTGGCTGCCAGAGAAGCTGGATTGTTGGAGAACATTTCTGAGCCTCTACATCAGCTTGCCAGATGGAGAAGATGACAGCAGAGCTCACTAGAAGAGGATGGTGGAGCTCATTAGAAGAATGCTTGTTGGAGAACATTTCTGGATCTACACATCAGTTGAGCCAGAAGTTTCTCAGACGGAGGAGAAGACAGCCGAACCCACTAGAACAGGACAGTGGAGTTCACTAGAAGAATGCTTGTTGGAGAACATTTCTGGATCTACACATCAGTTGAGTCAGAAGTTTCTCGGATGGAGAAGAAGACAGCAGAGCTCACTAGAAGAGGATAGTGGAACTCATTAGAAGAATGCTTGTAGGAGAACACTTCTGGATCTACACATCAGTTGAGCCAGAGGTTTCTTAGATGGAGAAGAAGACAGTAGAGCTCATTAGAAGAATGCTTGTAGGAGAACACTTCTGGATCTACACATCAGCTGAGCCAGAAGTTTCTCAGATGGAGAAGAAGACAGTGGAACTCATTAGAAGAATGCTTGTAGGAGAACACTTCTGGATCTACACATCAGTTGAACCAGAGGCTTATCAAATGGAGAAGATGGCAAAAGAAGAAGGGGACGGCAGAAAAGGAGGTGGCTGGATGGAGTCACCGAAGCAGTCGGCGTGAGCTTAAATGGACTGCAGGGGAAGGTAGAGGACAGGAAGGCCTGGGGGAACGTTGTCCATGGGGTCACAATGGGTCAGACACAACTTCACAACTAACAACAATAAAGTTAGGGACGACTTTTATTTAAGTTCCTACTCTTTCCTCTAAGGGAGTTTACTTTTGTCTGCCCCGTAGCATCTGATGCAAAATCGCATTGATATTGTTAAATAAATATGCCTATTTTGGCCTGGGGAAACTTCACACAACCCCAGTCCTTAATTGCCTCATGTCCCATTGTGCAACGAACGGCTTAGCAAATAAAGAACCAATGCATCTTTTTTCCTGGATTGGTCAGTGCACAATTTTTTTCGGGCCTCCACGCAGCCCATCCGAGTCATTATGGGTTGCTCTTTTTGCTGGAAGAGAACAATAGAGCAGGCAGGCGGGGTGGCCCATTAACGAGAGACTGTGAGGTCTCTGTGAAATCATTAGCTGGGTATTGTGTCTGCCTGGCAGCTGCTTTGAATCTGATTTAGCTCTAAAAATACCTCCTGGTTGGAGGGATTATTTTCAATGCTCTGCATAAGACACGCAGCTACGCAACCTGGGCTCCTTTTCTCCAGGGGATTGCAAGCAACAAACCATCAGTTGGAAAATCCTCTGTCAGGCTTGCAGCCATCTTTCCTGTTGGCTCTTTGTCCTGCCACACTTTTTATTATTCTACTATGCATTTTCTATTGTCTGGAAATGGGAGGGGGGGATTGTACGGAGTTAGATGCTTTGTAGCCATAACAACATTCTTTCTCGGAAGCCAAGGTCATCCTTTGTCTCTGCACCTCTGCACCTGACCAGAATTGGATATGTGGAACTGCCAGCATGGCAGTGGGATATTGGACCATGGGATGGACTTGTGGGTGTGGGGGCAAGATCTTGAACTTTCAACTGGGTGGGGAAAACCGGGAAGCTTTCAGATTCGGGTTTTCCCAGATGTGCCAACTTGGCTCTCTTAATAAATTGGAACTTTGAGGAATCCTTTGCCTCGGACTCTGATTTAATTTTGGATGCTCTTTAGAACCCTGACATCCTCCTCCTCCTCCTCCTCCTTACAGAGCTGGCCTTTAGCAACAGGGAAAACCAACTTGGTACCATGCTTTTACAGGATGGAGATTAACCATTGCTCCATCAAAGGATCAACTTGGTTTCCTGAAAGGTCCTGTGATGGACAAGCATCTAATTTGAGAGTTGATGAAGGAAGGGGGGGGGAGAGGAAAGTGAGTTTCCCATCCAGAGCTAAACCTGAGCACTAGATGGGGAAGCTGATTGCTATCTTCTCCATGACAACCAAGTGTATATATTACCCCTGGTTAAATATCTAGTCATGTGTTTGATCATGGACAGAGCTGATTCTTTGCAGTGTTTTTTTTTCTTGAGATATGGCCGAAGGAGATGCTGGATACGTATGGCAGTTGGCTAATTCTAGATATTTCACAATCTTGGAACATATAACCCAGCATGAAGAGTCAATCAAGCGATAACTTGATTCTCCATCTGGCCTTCTAAGTACTTGATAGGTTGATGGTACAATCCTCAAATGTGAACGGGTATAGGGATTTCCTGCTTGAGCAGGGATTTGGACTAGAGGACCTCTGAGGTCCCTTCCAACTCTGTTATTCTCAGTTTAAACTCAGGGAAATGTCAGCTCTAGAACAGCAGAGATCTTGTTTAAGCATTCTCAGGGCAAATGATTTTGGGATAGCCACAATCATGGAAACCAAGGAAGAAGAATTTGCATATGAAAAGACGGCATTAAAATATGAGCCTTATTCATATTATACTTAACATACTTAACTGAGCCAATGGAATCTATTTTCCTGTATCTACTTGCATATTTGTCTTAGTTTTATTCTTTTGATATAGTCAAATGATTTGATTCCATTCCATTCCATTCCATATTCTATTCTATTCCATTCCCTATTCCATTCCATTCCATTCTCTTTCTATTTCCATTCTATTCCATTCTATTCTCTTTCTATTTCCATTCCATTCCATTATTTCCTCTGTATTCCATCTTTTATTCTATTCCATCTAGTCTTTTCTAAAGGTAAAGGTGAAGCTCCCCTCGTACATATGTGCTAGTTGTTCCTGACTCTAGGGGGTAGCGCTCATCTCCGTTTCAAAGCTGAAGAGCCAGCGCTGTCTGAAGATGTCTCCATGGTCATGTGGCTGCATGACTAAACACCGAAAGCACACGGAATGCTGTTACCTTCCCACCAAAGGTGGTCCCTATTTTTCTACTTGCATTTTTACATACTTTCGAATGGCTAGGTTGGCAGAAGCTGAGACAAATAACAGGAGCTCACTCCATTATGCGGCGTGAGGGATTCGAACTTCCGAACTTCCAACCTTTCTGATTGAGAAGCTCAGTGTCTTAGCCACTGAGCCACCACATCCCTAGTCTAGTCTAGTGTAGCCTAATTAAATCAAATCTATTCCAGTTTATATTCCCCCTTCTGCTCTATTCCATTCCATTCCTCATTTTCAATCGAAGTTCCTGATGATGGGTTAGCTTTATGATAAATCGTCGGTTTTAAAAAAATAATAACCCAAGAAATCACTGCTTTTCTTACCCCACAAGGCAATTGGAAAAAAATAACATGAGTTTAAAACCGAAAACAAATATGTTTCTTGAAGGAAGGATATGCTAAAAAAGATGATCAAAAAAAGAAGCAAGTGTAACATATTATCTGAATTAATTACGCCCCTTGTTTGTTCTGAAATCTATCAATTTCAAATCCAAAGCTGCACCAAAGCATCTATTTACAAAAAGGCATCTCACTCAAAGAGGAGATGTTTGCCTAAGAAGATGGAAAATGGTAAAACTCATTTTGGGGCAGGGAGAAAAAATAAAAATAAAAACTCATTTACCGGCAACTGAAATGTATTCTTAGCTGGCAGGAACAGAAGATTCAGATAAAATGCATCTGGTTGAATATTATAGCATTGATTTTGTAAAGGAATACATTTTAGTAGGTCCCTTTTGAGCTTGTATATTTGGACACCTATGTCAGATACAAATATGAGAAGATTGTATCATATATAGGCTATATCTGGTCTAGTGAAAAGAAGGAATATGGGGAGACATAATAGCTAGGATTTTTCGAAATGACCATCAGATTATTAGTATTTCTTGTATTATTATTAACACGCTCTGATGCTAAGGAGTTAGACGTTCTACTCCCTCTCCCCACCTGAAAAGAACTCTGTTCCAACTGCCGCATGGGCGTGGCCAGCGCATGACTCATCCAGACTGTGGGCTGGGATGAGGATCAATGGGACCAGCCAGAGGGAGAGAAGGGGGATAGGAAAGGAGAGCTTTCTGTGGGGCAAGACTTAGGGAGAAGCGGGGAGAGATGAGGCCTATCGTAACTACTCATTAATGTTCAAGCTCTAACTGTCAATTTATGAAGCCCAATCAAATAGTTCTGTAGCAAAGTGCAGGTATTCAACCAACTAGCGTTCCAATATTTGAAGGGCTGCCCCAAAGAAGAGGGAGGGTTAAACTATTTTCTAAAGCACCAGAAGATAGAACAAGAAGCAATGGATGGAAACTAGAATAGAACAGAAGAACAGAGTTGGAAGGGACCTTGGAGGTCTTCTAGTCCAACCCCCTGCTCAGGCAGGAAACCCTACACCACTTCAGACAAATGATTGTCCAATCTCTTCTTAAAAATGTCCAGTGTTGGAGCATTCACAACTTCTGGAGGCAAGTTGTTCCACTGGTTAATTATTCTCACTATCAGGAAATTTCTCCTTTGTTCTAAGTTGCTTCTCTCCTTGATGAGTTTCCACCATTGCTTCTTGTCCTGCCTTAAGGTGCTTTGGGGAATAGCTTGACTCCCTCTTCTTTGGGGCAGCCCCTGAGATATTGGAAGACTGCTATCATGTCTCCCTTGGTCCTTCTTTTCATCAAACTAGACACACCCAATTCCAGCAACTGTTCTTTATATGTTTTAGCCTCCAGTCCCCTAATCCTCTTTGTTGCTCTTCTCTGCTCTCTTTCTAGACTTTCAACATCTTTTTTTACATTGTGGTGACCAAAACTGAATGCAGCATTCCAAGGGTGGCCTTACCAAGGCAGGAGACAAGCAACCTAGAACTAAGGAGAAATTTCCTAACAATGGGAACAATTAGCCAGTGGAATGATTTGCCTCCCGAAGTTGTGGCTGCTCCATCACTGGAAGTTTTTAAGAAGAGAATGGACAGCCACTTGTCTGAAATGGTATGGGGGTCTTCTGCTTGAGCAGGGGGTTGGACTGGAAGACCTCCAAGGTCCCTTCCAGCTCTGTTATTCTGTCATTCTGTTAACCTTCACTGCTGTTTGAATGCCCGTAAATATGGCTAGGTCTCTTCTTAATTAATCAAACGAGTCCTTTGGCTCCGTTTGATGACAAGGCAACATGTTCACCCTTTTTCTTCTGATCCTGTTGTCAAGTTACCATGAGAATAATTTTTTCCCTTTCCTTTCTTGCAACAACACACTCGACGTACAAAGTCATTACAAACAGTTGCCCAGCTATGAAATTAGATATTGATTAATATTGTAGCTACTCAGCCATGTTGTTGATGACACTTTTTATATTCCACCAGGATGCACAGACCCAAAAAATGTGCATACGCACAGCCCGGAATGTAGAACGATCCACTAGGATTTGAATTCTATTGGTTTTGCGAGTCGAATTTATTCCCTTCCTCCCTAGGGTAATTCTACCATAAACCATGATAGACACACTTTTACAGAACAGCTCCATGGTGAAGGGGCAGGTGTGGCTATATTTAACCTACTCTAACTATGATAAAGGTAAAGGTGACCCAGTGGCTCAGTGGCTAAGACGCTGAGCTTGCCGATCAGAAAGGTCAGTCAGTTCAGTGGTTCGAATCCCTAGCACCACGTAATGGAGTGAGCCACTGAGCAACCGCGTCCCTGTTAAGTACTTGGTGGGCTGGTTGTAAATCAGCACTCCTGTTGACTGACAAGGCACCTGTTTCCCAGGCTTCAATCACTTACAATACAATATAATATAATACAATACAATACAATACAATATACAATACAATAAGTACAATAGAATAAATAGAATAAATAGAATAAATAGAATAAATAGAATAAATACAATACAATACAATACAATACAATACAATAAATACAATAAATACAATACAATACAATAAATACTATACAATACAATAAGTACAATAGAATAAATAGAATAAATAGAATAAATAGAATAAATACAATAAATACAATACAATACAATACAATACAATAAATACTATACAATACAATAAGTACAATAGAATAAATAGAATAAATAGAATAAATACAATACATACAATAAATACAATAAATGCAATAAATGCAATAAATACAATACAATACAATACAATACAATAGCAGAGTTGGAAGGGACCTTGGAGGTCCTTTAGTCCAAACCCCTGCCTAGGCAGGAAACCCTATACTGTTTCAGACAAATGGCTATCCAACATCTTCTTAAAGACTTCCAATGTTGGGCCATTCACTTCCCTGGCTGTTTTTGACCCTGCTCGTCCAACAATCTCAGTAACTGAATGTGTGCCCTGGTTCATTGCAGCGTGAGGCTACATTTTCAGTTATTGCACACTGAAAGATTTGTTCCTAATTGCTTTTCTCATGATGGCCCTGCAAAGATCTACAAGAAAGGCTGTTCTAAGGACACCTTTGGTTTTCAGAAGCTTCCCTTTCTGGTCTGGAGGAGAAGATCTTTCTTCGGCATTGCTCTGGACTTCATGGAATACTCTGCCTTGGGAATTGCGTTTGATCCTCTCTTTCCCACGATTGGAACTGTGCATCTCTTTTGCCAGTCTTTTCATTGCTAATTAAACTCACTTTAATTAGATGCTAATAATTAATAAATGCTAAAATGAATTGTAATGATTGTTTTTCAGCTTGCCGGTTCTGTTTGGTTCTATTTTTGTCAGCTGCAGCAGAGATTTTGCTTGAGTCGACAAATAACCCACAAAGCAAAGATCTAAATGTTAGCTAAACATTTAGAAGAAAATTCCTAGCTATGAGAGACCTATTTCATCACAATGTTCCTTTTTTGGAGCAAACAACAATAACACGATGCTGAAAAGGATTAAAATTAAGGGGTTTCTCCCTGATATTCTAGCCCTGATTTGTTTATAACATATTACAGATTAACAGAGTTGGAAGGGACCTTGCAGGTCATCTAGTCCAACCCCCAGCCCAAGGAGGAGACCCTACACCATTTCTGGCAGGTGGCAGTCCAGTCTCTTCTTGAAAGCTTCCCGGGATGAAGCTCCCTCAACTTCTGAAGGCAACTTCTGTTCCATGGGTTGATTGCTCTTCTCCTTATTTCTCCTTATTTCGAGGTTGAATCTCTCCTTGTTCAGTTTCTATCCATTATTTCTTGTCCAGCCTTCAGGAGGGGGATCAAGCTATTTTCAAGAACATAGCTTGACCCCCTCCTCCTCTCTGTGGCAACCTCTCAAACATTGGAAGGCTGCTCTCCTGTCTCCCCTGGTCCTTCTCTTCCCTAGACTAGTCATGCCCAGTTCCTGCAACCATTCATTGTAGGTCTGAGCCTCCAGTCCCCTCGTCATCCTGGTTGCTCTTCTCTGCACTCTTTCTAGAGTCTCAACTTCTTTTTTATAGTGTGGTGACCAAAACTTGATGCTGTATTCCATGTGTGGTCTTACCAACGCTTTATAGAGTGGTATTAGCACTTCATGTGACCTTGATTGAATCCCTCTGTTAATACAACTTAGAGTTGCATTGACTTCTCATGGCTACTCTTGTAAAGAGAATTTGGGAGAACCCCAGGAGAAAGTGGAAAACAGTTAGGTTTACAGTTTGGCCATACATTATTACTGGGACCTAGACTAGCCTAGGATAACAGAGTTGGAAGGGACCTTGGAGGTCTTCTAGTCCAACCTCCTGCCCAAGAAGGAAACCCTACACCACTTCAGACAAATGGATATCCAACATCTTCTTAAAAACTTCCAGTGTTGGGGCATTCACAACTTCTGGAGGCAAGTTGTTCTACTGATTCATTGTTTCAAGCCTATAAATCAGGGATGTGAAAGCTTTTCTGTTCACTTATACTCCAACTGTTTGAATCTGTCTGGTACCCCAAAGGTTGCATATAAACGGAACAGAAAGACAAATGGAATGACAGAGTTGGAAGGGGCCTTGGAGGTCTTCTAGTCCAACCCCCTGTTTAGGCAGGAAACACTACACCACTTCAGACAAATGGATATCCAACATCTTCTTAAAAAACTTCCAGTGTTGGAGCACTCATAACTTCTGGAGGCAAATGGTTCCCCTGGTTTAATTGTTCTCAGTGTCAGGAAATTCCTCCTTAGTTCTAGGTTGATTCTCTCCTTGATTAGTTTCCGCCCATTGCTTCTTGTTATTATTATTCTGATATTATTTGCATTTCAATTCTATATTTTCTCTGACAGGCAGGGCCGGATTTAGATGAAAAGAGGCCCTAGGCTATTCCACTTATGAGGCCCTTTCACCTCCCATTTTTAAGTTTGTAAATTGCATGAGAGACAATAAAATACATCATTACTGTGATATACATCAATATATATATATATATATATATATATATATATATATATATATATATATATATATCAATATATATAGCTGGCCTCCCAACGGAGGGCGGCTCTGCTCTGCTGCAAAGGCAGCGAGGCCAGCCGCCTCCCCTGCTGTGCTCAGCTGCCCGGCTCGGCTCCATGGCCCTCACCTGCCTGGCCGCTGGCAGGCTCCGCATCGACGGGGCGGCTACTGGGGGCCGTGACCCGTCAAAACCGCGCTCGACTAAGCCGCGCCCGATTAAACCACGTTGCTGACGTCATCAACAGAGCGACAACAGCCAGCGCGGAGAAAGAAGGGTGCTTTAAATAGCGCTTTGAAAGCAAGCCGATTCAACTTAAGGTAAGGGTTAGGTTTAGGGTTAGGTTTAGGGTTAGGTTTAGGGTTAGGTTTAGGGTTAGGTTTAGGGTTAGGTTTAGGGTTAGGTTAAGGGTTAGGGTTAGGTTTAGGGTCAGGTTAAGGGTTAGGGTTAGGGTTAGGGTTAGGGTTAGGGTTAGGGTTAGGGTTAAAGGTTAAGGGTTAGGGGTTAATTTTAGGTTTAGGTTTACAGCGTGCTTCTGTCTCCGTGCTGTTGTCGCCCTGTTGATGACGTCAGCAACGCGATTTAGTCGGGCGTGGTTTAGTCGAGCATGGTTTTGTGGTGGAACCATTGGGAGCGGCCGTGCCTCTCACCCGACCACCAGTGCCGGGAACGTGGGCGGGCTCCCCAACTGCCACGGCGCTGGAACGATCTAAACCAATACATTTTTATGTTTGTTTATTAGTCATATGCGTAGAATTTCTCCTTATTTTCGGTTCAGTGTTTTAGTGTTCACTGTTTTTAGAATAGTGTAATTTTAATTTTGCTAACAATTTGAATGTAGGCCCGTCTTGATCTTGAGGCCCTAGGCTGAAGCCTAGTTAGCCTATAGGGAAATCCGGCCCTGCTGACAGCTCAGTGGTAGCTTCTGTGCAAATTCTGATAATTATAACCCTAGAACTATTCTGTAGAAAAGTTGAGTGTACCAGTTGCAGCTGTCCAATCCATGGTCAGGTGGCATCCTGAATCTGATGTCTGCTGAGATCTTAATCACTGTGTTACGCTGGCTAGATATTCTGGAACGTCCAATATACATGCCTGAGATATCACACTCAGGAAATAATGACTTCTGCTTGATTTGAGAAGGAAATGATTTGCTGGCTAAAAATTCATCTTGTGATCTGGAAGGATTGTCTCATTAAGACAGTGTTTCTCAACCTTGTCAACTTGAAGATGTCTGGACTTCAACTCCCAGAATACCCAGCCAGCATTCGCTGGCTGGGGAATTCTGGGAGTTGAAGTCCAGACATCTTCAAGTTGACAAGGTTGAGAAACACTGCATTAAGAGAAGCTTATTTTTTTTAATGTTGAACAGCTTGGTTGAGGAAAAGTACAGGATCATAGCTATCAGAATACAATTGTGGCCAAAGCCTTTGAAGGCAGAACAAATATGCTTCAATACACACACACACATACACACTCACACGTGTTTGTGTATGTGTATGGGGGGTTGGACTAGATGACCTACAAGGTCCCTTCCAACTCTGTTAAATTAAAAAAGAAACTTCAAATTGCTGCCAGAACTAGTACATTTCCCAAGCACTTAATGGAAGGGTTTATGTAGTTTTGTCACTCTACTAATTTATCCCAATTAACTCCAAGTAAAATTTAGATCCAACTAAATGGTTTAAAAGAAAAAAAGAAAAGAAAAAAGCTGAAAGCTTTTTGCCTCCAGGCCCTTGTTACATTTGTCATTTCTCATTTTCGTCCTAAAAAAAAATAAAAATAAAACTAGCCAACCCCATCAATTCGTGTTCAGCTGGGAATCGAAGCTGGTGGACAGCGATGCATTTTTGAAATGATCTCACTGAGTAGATCTTACTGCTTCTGCGTTACACGGGATATTAACAGATTAACAAAGTTGGAAGGGACCTTGTAGGTCATCTAGTCCAATCCCACACCCAAGCACGAGAATCTACACCATTTCTCACAGATGACAGTCCAATCTCTTCTTGAAAGCCTCCAGTGATGAAGCTCCCACAACTTCTGCTCCATTGGTTAATTGTTCCCCCTGTCTGAAAATTCCTCCTTACTTCCAGGTTGAATCTCTTCTTGTTCAGTTTCTATCCATTATTCCTTGTCTGGCCTTCGGGTTCTTTGGAAAATATGTTCATCCCCCTCCTTTCTGTGGCAACCCCTCAAGTATTGGAAGGCTGCTATCATGTCTCCCCTGGTCCTTCTCTTCACTAGACTAGCCATGCCCAGTTCCTGCAACCATTTATCATATGTTTTAGTCTCCAGGCCTTTGATCATCTTAGATAGATTCAATTTAACAGAGTTTGAAGGGACCTTGTTGGCCATCTAGTCCAACCCCCAGCTCTAGCTCCTCAAATATTGGAAGGCTGCTCTCCTGTCTCCCCTGGTCCTTCTCTTCACTAGACTAGCCAGGCCCAGTTCCTGCAACTGTTCATCGTATGTTTTAGTCTCCAGTCCCCTCATCATCTTGGTTGCTCTTCCCTGAACTCTTTCTAGAGTCTCAACGTCTTTTTTATAGTGTAGTGACCAAAACTGGATGCTATAGTCTAAGTGTGGCCTTACTAAGGCTTTATAGAGTGGTATCAGCACCTCGTATGATCTTAAGATAATACAATTTAGGATTGTGTTGGCTTTTTTGGCTGTTGCCCCACAGTGCTGGCTCCTATTTATCTGCTTGTCCACTAAGACTCCAAGATAAACCTGGTTTCACCCAGTCTATATGTGTCCTTTTGGTTTTTCTTGCCTAAGTGTAAGACTGTTCTCTATGTTGAATTTCATTTTGTTACATACGGCCCAGTGTTCCAGATCCATCTGGATCTTGAGCCAATCTTCTAGAGTGTTAGCTATTTCTGCCAGTTTAGTATAATCTGAAAATTTGGTAACTTCCCCTTTTATTCCCTCATCTAAGTCATTTATGAAGATACTAGCTGGATACCCGTGCTTTGCGATGAAACTATGTGATCAGACAATGAAGGAGAAATCCAGTACACTCCGGTTCAATCTGTTGCCTCAGCGGTGGTCAGTGATTGAAACACATAAGGGGATATCGCTCCCGCCACCTTGAGCCTGGAAACAGTTCCATAGGTAGAAGGTGTAGAAATTTTGGTGAGGTACTGAACTTTAGTACCCACACTGCTCCTGAGTGAAGGAGTGGGACGTCTGCCAGTTTGAACAGAGGTAACGGAATGTGAGGTAACTGGCAGTTGGAACAGAGTTCTTTTCAGGTGGGGAGGGCGAGTAGAATGTCTAACTCCTTAGCATCAGAGTGTGTTAATTTCTGTATAAGAAATACTAATGATCTGATGGTAATTTTGAAACCCCTTTGTTAACGAGCACCTACAAGCCAAGAGGAACATAGGTGCCAAATTTCAAGTTTGTAGGCTTTACGGTTCTGGAGATTCAAAGTTACAATGGCACTGAAAAAATTGACTTACAACCATCTTTCACACTTATGACTTGGAGCATCCCCATAGTTATGTGTTGTGGCCCAGCAGGAGCCATTGGAGATGCCACCAGACTCCGACAGCGAGGGGCCCTATGAGTTGGCTCTGGAGGATGTGGAGGATCCTGGACAGGGTTCCAACTCCGAGCAGGGCGCAGAGTGGCTGGTTGGCCACCAGGAGGCGCCTGAGCTTTGGACCAGTGGGGAGGAGACAAGGGAGTGTGACCCCGATGTCAGCAGTGAGTTGTTCCTGGATGCCCGGCACCAAAGAGCTAATAGGCGTTAGGAACAGTTGAGCAAGTACAGGAGGTAATTGCACTCAGCTGGTGGTAATTAGGCTCCTCTCCAGACTATAAAAAGACTGCTTGTGCACACGCCCCTTTTGCAGAAGTCAACACAGGAACTAATGTTGGAGAACATTATTGTGAGCTTGGCAGGCTGGATTGCTGCCTAGGCTTTTCTGTGCCTGTTTGCTGCCAAGGAACTGTCTGTCTGTTAATTAAATGCTGTAATTTATCTTTGGCTTGGAGTGTGGGGGGTCAGAACAGTTATGTGATCAAAATTCAGAGGCTCGGCAACTGTCATGTACCTATGATGGTTGCAGTGTCCCGGGGTCACTTTGGCGACCTTTGGATAAGGAAATCAGCAGGGAAAACCAGTAACAACCATATTACTTACTGAATCACGGCAATGATTCACTTAACAAGTGACAAAAATGGTCTTAAAATGGGACAAAGCTCACTTAACAACTGTCTCGCTTGGCAATAGAAATGTTGGGGATCAATTGTAGACGTAAGTTGAGGACCTGTACATTCCTGTTATTGAGGGTGGCGTGAAAATGTGAGGCTTCACAGCTGGTACATCAATGAGAAAAATTCAATCCCAGATATTCAGTTAGAAGGCAATTGGATTGATTCTCCTGCTCCAATTCACTTTCCGAATCAAAGCGTTTATTGGGATTAAAAATATCAACTCAAGTGTTCTGGATCAATCTGTTATGTTTTTTAGTTTATCCCTCACTACCTCCAAAGTTCTTTCGAAGCTCATTCAGCTGAATTTGAGTCTAATGTCCCACACTGATTTAGATGAATTTTTGGGGTATTGATTTGAATGATTGAACTGAAAGAAAAGGACTAACTGGATTCAGCAATGGGTGTTTGAACTGGATTTCATAACACAAGCATGGCAAAATGACTAAGCTTTATAATAACACCACTTTACAATGTCTTGGTAAGGCCACACGGCATCCAGTTTTGGTCACCACGATGTAGAAAAGATGTGGAGACTCTAGAAAGAGTGCAGAGAAGAGCAACAAAGAGGATTAGGGGACTGAAGGCCAAAACATATGGAAGAATGGTTGCAGGAACTGGGTATGTCCAGTTTAATGAAAAGAAGGACCAGGAGAGACATGATAGCAGTCTTCCAATATCTCAGGGGCTGCCACAAAGAAGAGGGAGTCAAGCTATTCTCCAAGGCACCTGAAGACAGGAAAAGAAGCAATGGATGGAAACTAATCAAGGAGAGAAGCAACTTAGAACTGCGGAGAAATTTCCTGACAGTGAGAACAATTAATCAGTGGAACTCCTTGCCTCCAGATGTCATAGGCGCTTCACCACTGGAGGATTTTAAGAAGAGATTGGACAGCCACTTGTCCAGAATGGGTCTTCTGCAGGAGTAGGGAGTTGGACTAGAAGACCTCCAAGGTCCCTTCCAACACTGTTATTGTGATAACGCATTTGGTATTTGGTATTTTATTATTTTTATGCCGCCCTTCTCCGGGAGGACTCAGGGCGGCGAACAATTCAAAGGGGAAAAAGGGGAACATAAAAAACAAAATACAAATAATAAAAGTAAACAACAGTCGCACAACCATACATGTCGAGAGGGGAGGGAACTCATCACCCCCAGGCCTGCCGGCAAAGCCAGTTTTAACGGCTTTTCGGAAGGCCTGGAGAGAGGTGAGGGTCCGAATCCCTGTGTGGAGTTCATTCCAGAGGGCCGGAGCTGCCACAGAGAAGGCCCTCCCCCGGGTAATAGCCAGGTGGCATTGGCTGGTAGATGGCACCCGGAGGAGGCCAACCCTGTGAGATCTAATAGGTCTGTGGGAGGTAATTGGCAGCAGGCAGTCTCTCAAGTAGCATTATTTTTTTATGTTCCATACATGAGCATGTCTGGGACCTTCCAATATTTGACAGGCTGCTACAAAGAAGAGGGAGTCAACCTCTCCAAAGAACTTGAAGGCAGGACAAGGAGCAATGGATGAAAACTAATCAAGGACAGAAGCAACCTAGAACTAAGCAGAAATTTCCTGATGGTGAGAATAATTAACCCATGGAACGACTTGCTTCCAGAAGTTGTGGGTGCTCCATCACTGGAGGTTTTTAAGACAGCCATTTGTCTGAAATGGCATTAGGGCTTCCTGCCTGAGCAGGGGGTTGGACTAGTGGACCTCCAAGGTCCCTTCCAATTCTGCTTGCTCTCTTGTCATTCCTTTCAGCTCATTCCTTCAAAACGAGAGGCTTCCAGACTTCTCGTCAACCTGAAAGTTGCCAAACGGAAGGAAGAGAAATTGCAAGACATAATAACCAACACCGACCGTCACTAAGCAAAAAATAAAAATTGGAAGGAATTTTCAAGCCACCTGAAAACAGGATAGCAAAACAGAAGCTCTTTTTCATGGCGGTAAGAAAATACATCCGATAGATGAGATGGCAAATTCTGACACTGTGAACTGTTGGGAATTATACTTAATCAACTCCTGAAAATCTCAGCAATTGGATGCTTTTGTTATCTACAGCTTGGGTTAAAGAAAACCACAAAGAGTAGAATAGAATAGAATAATTTAGAGTAGAATAGAATAATTTAGAATAGAATAGAATAAAATAGAGTAGAATAGAATAATTTAGAGTAGAATAGAATAATTTAGAGTAGAATAAAATAATTTAGAATAGAATAGAATAGAATAATTTAGACACTGTGAACTATTGGGAATTATACTTAATCAACTCCTGAAAATCTCAGCAATTTGATGCTTCTGTTATATACAGCTTGGGAAAGAAAACCACAGAGTAGAATAGAATAGAATAGAATAGAATAGAATAGAATAGAATAATTTAGAGCAGAATAGAATAGAATAATTTAGAGCAGAATAGAATAGAATAATTTAGAGCAGAATAGAATAGAATAATTTAGAGAAGAATAGAATAGAATAATTTAGAGAAGAATAGAATAATTTAGAATAGAATAGAATAAAATAGAGTAGAATAGAATAAAATAGAGTAGAATAGAATAATTTAGAGTAGAATAGAATAGGAATAGAATAGAATAATTTAGAATAGAATAGAATGATTTAGAGTAGAATAATTTAGAGTAGAATAGAATAGAATAATTTAGACACTGTCAACTGTTGGGAATTATACTTAATCAATTCCTAAAATCTCAGCAATTTGATGCTTCTCTTATCTACAGCTTGGGTTAAAAGAAAACCACAAATGATAGTTTATCAGTGCCACAATTAGTGTCTCAGTGTTCAGTGGGAGTTTTTCCAACTTTAATTGCCAGGGAAGAGGGAGGGAGGGTTTGTGTGTTCAGTTCTTTTTAGGGCATTATATATTTATATTTGTCATTTGACTTTTGCGAGGGTTAAGAAAAGAAGCCAGGCCTCTGTTGCAAAACTGTTAGTATTCTGAAAGAAAGATGATGCTATTTTTTCTCCTTCTTTAAGCTGCTTTTCTTTCTTTCTTTTTTTTTAAACAGGTTTTTCCTCCTCCCTATTGAAAGTAAATTTAATATGTCACAATTCCACCTACGCAGCAATTCTGCCAGAAGCAAAGATCTATTTGGGTTTTTTTTTTAAGCATGGTATATATTTGGGTATGTATACACACAGACACACACACACACACACACACACACACACACACACACACACACAAAGGGACACAATGGCTCAGTGACTAAGATGCTGGCAGGGGTGGGTTCCTCCCGGTTTGCACCGGTTCGCACAAACCGGTTTGTTGGTGAACCCGGAAGTAATTAACTTCCGGGAACGCCAGTACTGGTCCTGGCCCCTGTCGCTGCAAAGCGGCCTTTTGCCGGCGCGTCGCAGCTCACTTGCTCATTCCCCCGCCCATCCGCAGCTCGCTCCCTCGCTCCCCTGCCCGTCCGCACTTAGCCCAGCCTGCCACTCACTGATTGGCTGTAGTCCAGCCAATCAGTGAGCGGGCTGGAGGCGAAGCGAAGCTTTTTTCGTCCTTGACCTCCATTTGAAAATTCCATTCGGCCTTCGCTTGCTGCTTCCCCCTCAGGTAAGCAACAAAGCCCCAGCAGCGGGACTCGGGAGGCTTCGGGTGGGTGGCTGCGGCCCAGCTTTCGTGAGGGAAGGCCTCCAGGCCTTCGCTCACGAAAGCTGCGGGCTCATGTGCACTACATGGCCGAAGCTGGGTGGGGGGGGCGCCGGTAGCGCCGGTGGCATTAGTGGCGGTGGCGGCGTTGGTGGTGGTAGCGGCTGAAGTGGGGGGGCACTGGTAGCAGCGTTGGCGTTAGTGGCGGCGGCGTTGGCGGCAGTAGCGGCTGAAGTGGGGGGCGGCAGTAGCGGCGGTGGCAGTAGCGGCGTTGGTGGCAGTAGTGGGGGGGCGGCGTTAGCGGCGGTGGCATTAGCAAGCCACTCCCATCTGGTCACATGGGTGGCAAGCCATGCCCACAAAGGAGGTCCGAGTAGGTTCGAACAATTTTTGAAACCCACCCCTGGATGCTGGGCTTGTCGATCAGAAAGGTTGGCAGTTCGGCGGTTCGAATTCTGAGCACCACATAACAGAGTGACCTGTCCCAGCTTCTGCCAACCTAGTAGTTTGAAAGCACATAAAAATGCAAGTAGAAAAATAGGAGCCACCTTTGGTGGGAAGGGAACAGCATTCCATGCGCCTTCGGTGTTGAGTCATGCTGGCCACATGACCACGGAGACGTCTTCGGGCAGCACTGGCTCTTTGGCTTTGAAACGGAGATGAGTACCGCCCTCTAGAGTCAGGAACAATTAGCACCTATGTGCGAGGGGAACGTTTACCTTTACCTTACACAGAGAAAGAGAGACCTTTGGTACAATATAAGTAAATATATATTTATATTTACATTACTTTTACAGTGCTTTGACAAAAGAAAAAAACGAAAAAAAAACACTTAAATTATTCCCCTGGCTCAGCTGATAAAGGAGGAGAGCTTGCAGCTTAGAGGTTAATACAACTGCCTAATATGTAAAAACAGCCCAAGTTCAAATCCCAGTAAGACTAGCTGATGAGAGCTAAATAGCTTGAAATAGATCTATACTAGTCTCCCTTCATTTATTTATCAGCAATATGTGTGTGTGTGTGTGTGTGTGTGTGTGTGTGTGTGTGTGTTTATTTGTGCTGATAAATAAATAAAGGAAGACTAGTATAGATCTATTTCAAGCTATTTAGCTCTCATCAGCTAGCCATATCCTTACTGGGATTCGAACCTGTGCTGTATTGCATCTTAGGCAAACGACTTAGCCATTATGCCACAGGTCTCCTCCTTATCAGCTGAAGCCAGGGAAGAAGGTATATATTTAGTAGGTATCTGTATCTGTATCTGTATCTGTATCTGTATCTGTATCTGTATCTGTATCTGTATCTGTATCTGTATATGTATATGTATATGTATATATATATATATTCTGCTAAAAGCTAACATTTCTACCAAATTGCATGCAAGCTGCAATCTCATTAACTGCATTTGCACAGCATTAATTTTAACTTTGCTTCCACGTTTGTGTGTGTGTGTGTGTGTGTGTGTGTCTGTGCATTTGGCTCAGCGTGTTTGCATAGCCTCAATCTGTTCGGATAATGTAAAATTTTGGGATACGCTACAAGCCTCAAATGTCGGTCGGGCGTGGGAACGCAGCCGAGTTGCGTGGCGTAGTACAGGTTGTTTTTTTTTCTCTTAAAAAAAAACCTGCATTAACAGTGATATTAAGCATGAAAACGGGGGGTGGGCAGAAATGACATTTTTCTGATTCGTCGGCAAAGGCTGCAAACGTTTCCAAGCGAAAGGAAAACCTGAATTCCCTGCTAATGTAACGAGGGACCTTAAATACGATTGAGTTAATCTGGGAGGAAAAAATAGAAAATACTGCGACAATAAAAAGCTGTAAGATGGATACAAATGAGAGCTACGGCTCCCTTCTGCATTTTAAATTCTAAGGATAACTCTGCGAAGTTTCATTACTGGTGTATAATTGTGTTATAGAACGCTAAATCTGCCCGCTACACTTAACCAGCAATAACGGTACGATGGCTCACATATTCATTTTAATTAAAACATAGCCTCAAACTATTTCCGCGTTGCAAGAGGCCACGTTGGGAAAAAAGGAGGCTTTTTTTTCCTTCTTTTTTTTTTTAAAAAAAGAATAATCTAAGCTCAAATAAAACAAATCTTTGACAATCCAGCATTAGCAGCAATTTTTTCCCCCCTCCCTTCCCTTCGGGTGTGACTTTGGGCAATCATGTATCCGGCGTTAAAAAATTGAACAAATGAGAAGTGAACGAGTTCCCTGGTGGAAGAGGGATTCTGTCAAAGCGCCGTTGCGCTTAGTGTACCAAAACTAATCATGGGAAATAGACATAAAGAGAAACATCGTGTTTTATTGTTCCGTAGGCTGGTGAACATTTGCTCAGGGTGATGGGATGGGGATGGCGGGGGCGGTGTGCACACAGAGACGGATGTTGAACGCCTGGGCCAGCAGAGATGAAAAGGAGGACGGTCCTTTCTCCGTCTCTGGAGGCTTGGAAGGAGATGCTCTAGAGAACGCTGGGATTGGCCTCCTTGCCAATGAAAGATGGCGGACTGTTGGGACGAGGAGGGAATTGGGGCAACATTGGGATTCAGAGCAGGGGAAAAGAAAAATTAAAAGACAACTATGGTGTGGGCTTGGTTTGGAAAGACGTGGTGTCATATTGTCGTGGTCTTCTTTTATTTGTCCATCTATCATCCATCTGTCTACCTGTCCACCCACCCACCCACTCACCCATCCATCCATCTGTCCATCCCTCCCTCCATCCATCCATATGTCCACCCATCCATGTCCATCAGTCTGTCAGTTTACCTGTCCATTCATCTATCCATCCACATGTCCACCCACACATTCACCTGATCATCAGTCCATCAGTCTACCTGTCTGTCCAGCCATCCACCCATCCATCAACATGTCCATGCATCCACTCACCCATCAGTTCATCAGCCTGTCAGTTTACCTATCCATCCATCCATCCATCCATCCATCCATCCATCCATTCATCAGTCAACCCATCCACTTGTCCACCCATCCACCCATCCATCAATCTGCCAGTTTACCTATCCATCCATCCATCCATCCATCAGTCAACCCATCCACCTGTCCACCCGTCCACACATCCATCAGTCTGTCAGTTTACCTGTCCATCCATCCATCCATCCATCAGTCAACCCATCCACCTGTCCACCCGTCCACACATCCATCAGTCTGTCAGTTTACCTGTCCATCCATCCATCCATCCTTCCATCCATGTGTCCACCAATCCATCTGACCATCGGTTGGTCAGTCTATCTGTCCATCCATCCATCCACATTTCCACCCATCCACTCATCCATCAGTCTGTCAGTCTAGCTGTCCATCTATCCATTCATCCATCTGTCCCAGTCCCTCCCTTCATCCATCCACATGTCCACCCATCCACCCGTCCATCAGTCTGTCAGTCTGTCAGTTTACCTGTCCATCCATCCATCTTTCCACCCACATGTCCACCCATCCACCCGTCCATCAGTCCGTCAGTTTACCTATCCATCCATCCATCAGCCAACCCATCCACCTGTCCATCCATCCATCCATCCATCCATCCACATGTCCACCCATCCACTCATCCATCAGTCTGTCAGTTTAGCTGTCCATCCATCCATCTGTCCCAGTCCCTCCCTCCCTCCCTTCATCCATCCACATAGCCACCCATCCACCTGCCCATCAGTCAGTTTACCTGTCCATCCATCCATCCATCCATCCTTCATCTGCCTGTCCATCTGCCTGTCCATCTCCCTGCCCTTCATTCTTTAAACCACATTTCAATGAACCAGAGGCTCTTCCTTGGTTCTGTATGGAGCCGTTTTCTGGTCAGCTTCAGAATTTGGGTGCTGCATCCTGTTTGTTCTCTGTTTTGAGCCAAATTTGTGAGAGGAATGATCTTCCCCTTCATTGCTGCAGGTTCAGCAAAGTAGAATGAGTCTTTCAGAAGCCCTTTTGGGTCAAACTCAGACATAGCCGGGACCTCTATACGCAATCATCCCTCCCAGACCCTTTGGGAGATGATTGGGGGCATTCGGAGCTGCTAATTGAGTTTTGCAATCCAGGGGCCAGTGAGAAAGATAAAACTGAGACAGATAAAACGACGCAGCTGGTAAAATCCCCCTGTCCCACCCTCCAAAGCCCCCTCTTTCTAACCTTTCCTTGCCATCTTCTGCTCCCACTTGACAGATCCATAACCTTTCTCAGCTGGAACAGAAAGTTCAATTAAGTTTTGTTGGCTTCAAATCCTGACAGTATCCCAGAGAAAAGATTAGGTACTCAGGGAGCTGCCATTATCCATCTGTTGGCTCTTTTGCTAGCCGTCTCTCCCTCCCTCCCTCTCTCTCTCTCTCCCTCCCTCCCTCCCCGTCTGTGTGTGTGTCTCCACACAAATGCACAGAGAATTTTGCAAAAATGACAAGATCTAGATATGTGTGTGTGGACAGTGGTGGTGGGGATGGAGATTCACTGTTGAACCTGCCTGCCACTTTCCCATTTTGTAAACTTTGGATTCAATGATAAGGATGATAAAAATGATCGTTAAAATATAATCAAACAGCTTGGGGCCATTAATCCATGATGCCCAATTCTGTTCAAACCTTTTTTTAAAAAAGACACCCACGAGAATCTGAAATATGAAATAAGTCAGGAAAAGAACTAATAACGGAAGTCCATAGATTACTAGCCATTCAGATGTGACTTTGGTTTCTTGCCTACTTCAACCGCAGAAGACAATGACCAAGAGGCAGGAAATCTGACTATATGCAGAATAGAGCTGGAAGGGACCTTGGAGGTGCTCTAGTCCAACCCCTGCTCAAGCAGGAGACCATTCTAGGCAAGCAGACGTCCAGTCTCTTCTTAAAAACCTCCAGTGATGAAGGACCTAAAACTTCTGAAGGCAAGTAGTTCCATTAGTTGCCATAATTGTTCTCACTGTCAACTTAGTTCTAAGTTGCTTCTCTCCTTGGTTTGTTTCCATCCATTGCATCTTGTCCTGCCTTCAGGTGCTTTGGAGAATAGTTTGACTCACTCTTCTTTGTGGCAACTCCTGAGATATTGGAACACTGCTATCATGTCCATCCGTCCCCAGACATATGTATAATACATAAAATATGCATTATCAGGATTACAGAGTTGGAAGGAATCTTGGACGTCTTCTATCTAGGCCAACCCCCTACTCAAGCAGTAGATCTATTCTGACCCCTCTCCGTACGGTGAGTCACGCAGGCACAAGATTACAACTAGACAATTTATTCACAGTAAATTAACACACCGACAAGACTTTGGCAGCAATCCAGACTTCCACAGATAAGAAATACACACCAGAGCTTCTCCAGCTTTAGTATAACGGTTGTATCCTGCAAAAGGTCTCCTCCCAAAGTCTCTTCTTATATACTCTCTTGGAGGAGCTTAATCACAACACCTGGCCCCAATTATCTTCTATATCTCCGTAGTTGCTGTCAGCGCTTATCTGCCCGTCTTTGCCTGGTGTCCGGGACCAACTCCCTTAGCTTTCTCCCACTGCTCCAGGGCCTGACGTCTTCACCACTGCTCCCAGGGCCTGACGTCTTCACCACTGCTCCAGGGCCTGACATCAGGGACAAACAACCTTTGGCTTTCACCACTGCTCCATGCCTTATCCGCCTCCTGGTGGCCAACCAGGCTCTCTGGTCCCTGCTCAGAGTCTGAACTCTGTCCAGGGTCCTCCACATCTTCCAGAGCCGACTCATAGGGTCCCCCGCTATCGGAGTCTGTTTGCAGCTCCAACGGCTCCTGCTGGGCCACAACAAGACCCTATACCATTCTGGACTGTCCAATTGTCAGACCCGGAAGCCATCTTTTACCTTTGGGAGGTCAGGCCTACCACATTTTCTACTATGGACAAACAGGAAGGGGGAATTAAATAGAGTGTGGGAGATATATAGTCAAAATAACATTTCTAGGGGTGCTTTGGAGAATAAATTGACCCCCTCTTCTTTGTGGCAGCCCCTTAAATATTTGAAGACTGCCGTCTTCATACCCATGTATGGTACATAAAAATATGTGTTATCAGAATAAGTGTTGGAAGGGACCTCGGGGGTCTTCTAACGATTTGTCTTAAATGGTATAGTGTTGTGGCCCAGCAGGAGCCGTTGGAACTGCCACCAGCTGAGTTCAATTATCTCCTGTAACTCCGTAACTGTTCCTTATGCCTATTAGCCCTCCGTTGCCGGGCATCCAGGACCAACTCCCTTGTCTCCTCCCCACTGCTCCAATGCATGATGTGAGGATCACACTCCCTTGTGTCCTCCGCACTGCTCCAAGACTCAGGCGCCTCCTGGTGACCAACCAGCCTCTCTGCGCCCTGCTCGGAGTCGGAACCATGTCCAGGGTCCTCCACATTCACCAAAGCTGACTCATAGGGCCCCTTGGTGTCGGAGTCTGGTGGCAGCTCCAATGGCTCCTGCTGGGCCACAACATACATACATACCTACATACCTACATACCTACATACATACATACATACATACATACATATACATACATACACTTCACCATCAGTTTATATTTATAGCAATAGCAATAGCAGTTAGACTTACATACCGCTTCATAGGGCTTTCAGCCCTCTCTAAGCGGTTTACGGAGTCAGCATATTGCCCCCAACAATCTGGGTCCTCATTTTACCCACCTCGGAAGGATGAAAGGCTGAGTCAACCTTGAGCCTGGTGAGATTTGAACAGCCGAACTGCAGATAACAGTCAGCTGAAGTAGCCTGCAGTACAGCACTCTACCCACTGCGCCACCCCAACAACAATCCGGGTTCTCTTATAGAATAGAAATAGAATAGAAATAGAATAGAAATAGAATAGAAATAGAATAGAAATAGAACAGAAATGGAACAGAAATAGAATAGAAATAGAGAGTAGAGTAGAGTAGAGTAGAGTAGAGTAGAGTAGAGTAGAAGAGAAGAGAAGAGAAGAGAAGAGAAGAGTTGTAAGGGACCTTGGAGGTCTTCTAATCCAGCCCATCAAATACTGGGATACTGTTATCACATCACCCCTATTCCTTCTTTTCTCTAGACTGGCCAAACCCAATTCTGACAACCATTCTTCATATGTTTTAGTCCCCGGGGCCTTACGCATCTTAGTTGCTGTTCTTTGAACTTTTTCCAAAGTCTCAACATCTTTTTAGTCCTGTGGTGACCAAAACAGGATGCCGCATTTCAGGTGTGTCCTTACCAAGGATTTATAAAGCGGTACTAATACTTCACATGACTTGGATTTTATGCCTCTGTTCATATAACCCAGGATTGCATTATTTCAAGGAATGTATTCCCCACTACTCCATTACCTTTCCTTGCTTTAAATTTCCAGAGTGCTCGGATAGCTTTTATTTGCTCTGAGCTGCAAGGTGAATTTATTTTTTCTAAAAGTGGCAATATTTGGGTGCGTTCCATGCAAGATTTGCCCGCACCTGGTTGCTTAATTCTTCTTGCTAGGGGATAGTTCTGCATGGATCATTTTATTGATGGTCCTTTTATTGGCCGAGGACTGGAATAAAGTTTCTGCTTTCTGCCCCATTGTCGATCTTGTGCTGAAGACCAATTAAGTTCCATTGTTTGCCTTTGTGGGTAAAAGGAGCACTGTTGCGTATGGGCTGCAAAAATCCAGAGGAACTTTAAGTAAGCAGTTCATAAAATCACAAATGTAGCCGATGAGCAGGATGAGCTGGAGGGCGGAATTAAATGAGTCATCAGTTTGGAATCATTGTGCAGCCACAAGAGACCCCTATTCCATCTCCCTGTGAATTCCCTTCCCCCTGTTATCTAGTCCTGATTTAGATTTGACTGTTGGTTGACCAGGCAGAAATAATAAACACTTCAGGGCTTTGAATTCAAGAGAGTGTTCCTGCCTGGCAACAATGCTTCAATCTTTCTGAATCTTTTTGAAAAGATTCAAAGACCCTCTTTGAAAAGTTGCATGAAAACGGAAGCAAAAATATGTAGATCTCTCCCGCCGACGTTGTTTTCAGCTCACTCTATTCTTTCCTAGAAACCGTTTCAACTCCCAGCAACTCTGCCTCATCCAGATGTTTGGGACTCCCGGTTTCTACGCGACTCAACCCACGGTAAGCGCCCCAGATTGCCTGGCCTTAATCTACGCGGTGCACGAATACGTTTCTGCCTAGCAGTTGTGTGTTAACAGCTTATGAGTAACATTCATATTCATCGTTGCCAACACTGGGAGAAGAATCTAAAAAATAAAATATTTGAGGTCTACAATGCGTGATTTTCAGCACCGGGAGGTTATAGATACTGGTTATGGTATCAGAGCGCGAACAAGGAAATACCTGCCGAGTTATGATTTAATTAAAGATAATAAGGAGGCATTCACAAAGAGAAGCTGAATCTAGCACATTGGATCAAACAGTGTTTGAGGGGGCGAGAGAAGGAGAGACGGAGAGTTGCGGGCCATTGTTCAGGCAAGGCTTTTGAAAAACCATGAATGGACCTCATGGGACGCCAATTATACATAATCTCCCCTATCAGTGAGTTAGAGAAAGTGGAATAAAAGTAAAAGCAGAAACATATTCTACCTTCCAAGAGGAAAATGATTCCGGGATGGAGTTTTTCGGCGTAATAATAATTGAAAAAAGTGACAGGGTTTATTTCTCTGCCTCGTCGTCATAAGAGCTCACGCTTCCTTCCGATTTTTCTCTCCTGTTGATCCAGCTGAGTTTACTGAGTTCCCTAGATCAGTGTTTCTCAACCTTGGTAACTTGAAGATGTTTGGACTTCAACTCCCAGAATTCCCCAGCCAGCGAATGCTGGCTGGGGAATTCTGGGAGTTGAAGTCCGGACATCTTCAAGTTGCCAAGGTTGAGAAACACTGCCCTAGATTAGCAGTTCTCAGCTGTGGTCCCTTCAGGATGTCTGAACTTCAACTCCCAGAATTCCACACCCAGTTGGTGTCCAGCCTTCGACAGGCTGGGGAATTCTGGGAGTTGAAGTCTCAGATACCTGAAAGCCAGGGGTGGGTTGCACACAGTATGCCCTGGTACGGGTGTACCGGTACCTGTCCGGAGTACCGGGAACCATTCTGGTATGGCACTCCAGAGGGCTCATCTGCCCGCCTGAGCTCCTTACCTGTATTTGAGCTCATCGGGCCTTCCGCCCATGGCACCTGCGCAACACTCCGCCAAGCAGCTGGAGCGTTGCGGAGGCGTCACAAGAGATAAGGACGCATACAGGTGCTACACGCATTCATGTGGTGGACACCGGGCCCCATTGCACCGTACCAGTTGCAATGGGATCTGGAATGCACCCCTGGTGAAAGCGTATGGACTGGGGAATTCTGGGAGTTGAAATCCAAAGGTGGACCAAGGGTGGGTTGCTCTTGGCATTTTGTCCATGCGAGCTCGCTTCACTTGTGCATACACCAGACGCATGCTCCACATGCATGCACGTTTACACAAAAATAGGACTGTGCATGCGCAAGACATTTAAAAAGGGAAAAAATAGATTCATCCAATTACAATTATTCTGTGCATGCACTGAAGCAAAAATCAAGATGGCTTGTCAAGGGTCTATGGCCATGATGGCGAACAAATGGCTCATGTGCCACAGGTGTCATGCAGAGCCCTCTCTATCTCACTTTAAGAGCCTGTAATAAGAAGAGGCCCTGTTGGGGTGTATCTCCCTCTCTGTGTGTGCTTCTGTGCTGTAATTGCTGTTTGTTTGAAGTCTGACTAAAGTATGTGTATGTACATAACCTATGTAGATAAAGCCACTGTTTAAATTCAAACCTCTGTTTACTGTATTTGCTCCTGGGGTGTTTCACATAGTCACGCTGGGCTCTGACTTGACCTTGGTGAGTTGGCCATGGCAACGTGGCTGTGGTGAGTTGTCCTATTCTGGAGAAACAATGCTAAGGAAGGCAGGGCAGGGCAGGGCAGGGCAGGGCAACTTTTATTGTCAAGTTTTTTTTCTGTTGCAGTGGCTTCCTCCTCCCTTCCCCTTCAAGGTTTAGGATGCTGTCAGAAAGAGAGAGAAAATCTAGCAATACATGGAGACCTTCAGGACCGTGAGTGAGTTTGGATATCTAAACACACAAAGTCCGATTGAAGATGTTCCATACGCTAAGCCTGGTGAGGACATCAGAGAAGAGCTTTCAACACCCGATTGTGTCTCTTGCTCGAGCTGACAGACTTTCAGCCCGTAATTGGAAAGCTAGCCCAAGCGTTAGAGAGAGAGGGACTGATGCCTGAGGCACCGCTCATCTCAAAAGAGCAGGCCTTGTTTACCCTGGAGAGCTATCAGAGTGGCCTTGAAAAAGCTGAATGGGCTTCTCTCCTTTTAGGAAATAGATTCATCTGGGTTTTCTGAAGGCAGGGCTAGAAACGATGGCTAAAAACAAGGAAGAACAAGTAAATACAGGCTTACGACCCCAATTGAGCCCAGAATTTGTGTTGCTAAGCGAGACATTGTCTAAGCAAGCTTTGTCCCCTTTGATGACCTTTCTTGCTACCGTTGTTAAGTGAATCGCTGCAATTGACAAGTTAGTAAGCCAGTGGTTAAGTGAATTGAACTTCTCCATTGACTCGGCTGGTCAGAAGGTCGTAAAAGGGGGTTCCATGGCCTTGGGGGGGTAGAGGGCCGCACAGCAACGGTCATAAATAGGAACCAGGTTGCCAAGCATCCGGATTTTGATCCCATTACCACGGGGAATGCTTCTGTTAAGGTAATGATGATTTAATAGCTGATCAGCTGCTGTAAGGTTGTAAACTGAGATGATGCAATGAGAATGAGTCAGCAGGGTTACTGCCACTTTAAGAAGCTGTCTATATAAGAGAGGCCCTGTGAGGGCGTCTCTCTCTTCAGCTGTGCTTCCGTGTTATAGTTGAAGATTGATTGATTGCCTGACTTTGCCTAGTACGTGTATGTATGTATGTATGTATGTATGTATGTATGTATGTATGTATGGATGGATAGATAGATAGATAGATAGATAGATAGATAGATAGATAGATAGATAGATAGATAGAAATAGAGAAACACCCCCACAACATGAATAAACGTGACGATACCTCCCGCCATGCAAAGTGCGTGCAAAGTGCGTGCAAAGTGCATGTAAAGCACTGCAAAGCACGTGCAAAGCGATGCAAAGTGTGTGCAAAGTACATGCAAAGTGGTGCAAAGTGCTTGCAAAGCATGTGCAAAGCGTGTGCAAAGCAGTGCAAAGTGCGTGCAAAGTGCGTGCAAAGTGCGTGCAAAGTGCGTGCAAAGTGCGTGCAAAGTGCGTGCAAAGTGCGTGCAAAGTGCGTGCAAAGTGCGTGCAAAGCACATGTAAAGCAGTGTAAAGCAGGTGCAAAGCGTGTGCAAAGTGCATGTAAAGCACATGCAAAGCGGTGCAAAGTGCGTGCAAAGTGCATGCAAAGCAGTGCAAAGTGCCGGCAAAGTGGTGCTAAGCGAATCCAAAGCGGTGCGAAGTGCATGCGAAGTGCGTGCAAAGAAGTGCAAAGCGGTGCAAAGCGCATGCAAAGCGCGTGCAAAGCACGTGCAAAGCGTATCCCTGAGCGAACTGGCAGTAGCAGCAGCCAGAACCCCCCCCCCCCCTACGCTGCCCATCTATTTCTAGGGTTTTCCGTTCCGCTTTCAGGTAGTCCGTGTAAGAACTGCATCAAATTGACTGCTCCGGTTTTCCAATTTTGTCTTCACTCAAGCGCCATTTTTAGAAGGGGGAGAGGGGGGGAAAAGGTTGCAGTTCCAAAAAGTCCAAACACTGATTTAAAAATAAAAACTGACGGCCACGGTGTTTTCGCGCCAAGCTCCCGCTTTCAACAATGACCCCTGAAAGATCCTTAAAAAAAAAGGGTTTGGGTGATTATCTTTTTTTCCCAACGTGAAAAAGGGGGGAAAGTGAACGGTGTAAATAGAGATGGATGAAGTGCCTCTTTCTAGGAAGCCTCGCAAATAGATGCTGGGCCGGTCAATGTTATCGGTCTCAGCATGCCGGCGCGGCCGAGAATAAAATGGGAGTGTAATTTCCTCTAGAAGTGGGCTCTGAATGCGGGATTGAAATGCTTGATTGTCACAGCAAATATAGGAATCGCAGGTTTCTGCTTAAAACAAGCCAGGGTGAAAAAGGGGAGAGGCTGTCAGTCATCTTGTTTGATGGACAATCTCGTGGTTTACGCAGCTTGGTTTAGCCTTATCTCCCTCCACAGGTTTTTCAAATTTGTGGAAATTGGAGCTTTCCCTGGGAGAAATTGGATGGGATGGAGAGGGACAGGAGCTGAATATCAGAGGACTCTGTGTGTGAGAGAGAGGGGGGAGTGTGTGTGTGTGTGTGAGAGAGAGAGAGAGAGAGAGAGGGAGGGAGGAGGAGAGAAAGAAGGGAGGGAGGGAGAGAGGGGGGAATTTGGGATGAAGGGAGGGAGAGAAGAGTCAGGAATGAGAGAAAGGAAGGAGATGGACGGATGGATGGATGGATGAGAGAGGCAGAAATGAAAGGAATGAAGGAGATGGATGCATAGAAGGAAGGAAGGAAGGAAGGAAGGAAGGAAGGAAGGAAGGAAGGAAGGAAGGAAGGAAGGAAGGAAGGAAGGAGGAATGAGAGGAAGAAGGAGACGGATAGATGGATGAAAGGAAGGAAGGAGACAGGAAGGAAGGAAGGAGACAGAAATGAGAGGAAGGAAGGAGATGGATGGATGGATGGATGGATGGATGGATGAAAGGAAGGAAGGAGACAGGAAGGAAGGAGACAGGAATGAGAGGAAGGAAGGAGATGGATGGATGGATGGATGAAAGGAAGGAAGGAGACGGAAGGAAGGAGAAGGAAGGAGATGGATGGATGGATGGCTCAATGGAAGGAAGGAGACAGGAATGAGAGGAAGAAGGAAGTGGATGGATGGAAGGAAGGAAGGAGATAGGAAGGAGAGGAAGGAAGGAGTTGGATGGATGGATGGATCAATGGAAGGAAGGAAGTCAATGGGAATAAGGAAGGAAGAATGGAGACAGGAATAAGAAGAAGGGGATGGATGGATGAATGGATGGATGGATGGATGGATGGAAAGGGAAGGGAAGGAAGGGAGGGAGGGAGAAAGGAAGGAAGGAAGGATGGATGGATCTAGGAAGAGCTTTTGAAAGTTCTTGAAAATAATTCTTTCAGATTCTTGAGAGTTCAGCATACCATGGTGACATTGGATTGTCTTCTCAATCCATCCTTGTTCAAGGACCCCCCAAAAAGTCCTTTCGTGTCAATACGCCAGTTGTCTCATTTTTAATCCAGGCAGAGTTGGAGGAACACTGGTTCCCGCTGCTTGTATTTAAATTGTTGGTGGGTTATTTTCTTTAAAAAAAAAAACCCAAGACACAAGGTTTTCTTTGCTGCGCTTTGTTCTAAGTGCCCAATTAAGGGCCCTGTTTACACCTGGCTCCAAAGTCCTGCTCTATTCTGCAGACAGAGAGTGCAAAAAGAAAAAAGAAAACCCCAATAATGAGGTGTCATGTCAAAAGCCAGAGAAGTGAAGAAAGGTGTATTTGGTGCCGAAACGAGCAAATGTTCTTCCCGCAGGAGAAACAGACAGAAACAGCAAGAAAACCTGAATGGGAGGATCTGCCCAAAACATTAGGTAAAAGGTAAAGGTTCCCCTTGCACATATCTTCTAGTCATTCCCGACTCTAGGGGGCGCTGCTCATCTCAATTTCAAAGCCGAAGAGCCAGCGCTGTCCGAAGACATCTCCATGGTCATGTGGCCGGCATGACTCAATGCCGAAGGCGCACGGAACGCTGTTCCCTTCCCACCAAAGGTGGTGCCTATTTTTCTACCTGTGTTTTTTAAAGTGCTTTCGAACTGCTAGGTTGGCAGAAGCTGGCACAAGGAACAGGGGCTCCTTCCGTTACGCAGTGCTAGGGATTCGAACCACCGAACTGCCAGCCTATCTTATCGACAAGCTCCGTGTCTTAGCCACTGAGCCATCGCATCCTTGTACTTAGAGGCTATAATTTTGTCGATATTAGATTTGCCAAGACCCAGCTCCGTGCTGGGGGTGGAAATTAGCAGAGGGAAAACAATCATATTGTAGCCTTAATAAAGTTGCATGTAAGATCTGCACTCCAGTTTTACACTCTCGTTACAACCGAAGATGGTCGGCAGAAGCTGGGACGAGTCATGGGAGCTCACTCCATTATGTGGTGCTAGGGATTCGAATCACTGAACTGTATATATATTTAGAGTCACAACCCCTGGTAAGCCCCAATTATGGGAGGAAGCTAACTGCTTCCATCATCTGTCAATCGGCTCGTCACAAGAGTCCATCACGACAGAAACCCAATATTTTTACTGTTCCCTTTGTTATATTTGTGTTTTTTTATTTGTGCTGATAAGCACAAATAAACACACACACACACATTCTTTTTAAACAAAACAACACATACAAAACAAAGCAAGAGAGGAAAGAAGAACAACTTCCCTCCATTTCATCGAGCATGTCGTTTGGTTACAAGTTTTTGTGCATCAATTCTTAAATTTAGGATTAACATCACTAGTTTACATTAAACATAACTGAATGTTTCACTGACATTGAGCCTTATGTGTTCAAATTACCATTAATATTCTTTTATTTGTAACAATCCTTATTTTCTTGAATTCATAATTATCTATCAAATAACAATGAGTCTTTAAAGTATTATAGTATCACCTGTCTCCAAGGAGAAAAAGCAGAGATTAGAACAAAAAATTCCCATTAATTTATAATATACATTCATATTTTCAATTGACCATAATGTCACCAATCATCCAGAATTCCAATATAGTGATTAAGTATTTCAATTCATATATATATATATATATATATATATATATATATATATATATATATATATATATATATATATATATATATATATATATATGAATTGAAATACTGTGCTGTATATGTATATGTATATGTATATGTATATGTATATGTATATGTATATGTATAGTATGTATATGTATATGTATATGTATATGTATATGTATATGTATATGTATATGTATATGTATATGTATATATGTTGTATTTGTGCTGATAAATAAATAAAGGGAGACTAGTATAGATCTATTTCAAGCTATTTAGCTCTCATCAGCTAGCCATACCCTTACTGAGAATCCTTTATTTATTTATCAGCACAAATACAACACAAATGTAAGAAAGGCAACAGTAAAAATATTGGGCTTTCTGTCTGGATGGTCTCTTGTGACGAGCAGTTAGCTTCCTCCCATAATTGGGCATACCGGAGGTTGTTTTATATATATTTATATATATATATATATATTTGATTTTTACAACCCCTGGTAAGCCCAAGTATGGGAGGAAGCTAACTGCTTCCATCATCTGTCCTTCGGCTCGTCACAAGAGTCCATCACGACAGAAACCCAATATTTTTACTGTTGCCTTTGTTATATTTGTGTGTTTTTTTTTATTTGTGCTGATAAATAAATAAAGGGAGACTAGTATAGATCTATACTAGTATAAATAGCTTGGAATAGATCTATACTAGTCTCCCTTTATTTATCAGCACAAATAAACACACACACACACACACACACACATATCTATATCTCTATCTCTATCTCTATCTCTATCTCTATCTCTATCTCTATCTCTATCTCTATCTCTATCTCTCTATCTATCTCTCTATCTCTCTATCTATCTATCTATCTATCTACATACATACATACATACATACACACACACACATATATATACATATATATATATATACACACACACACACACACACACACACACACACATACTTACATATATATATAAATTGTTCATTACATCATCATTGATCCGTTTAATATACAAAGATCTTTCTAATATAAAATGGTCATTACATACAATTATACCAAAGTATTCAAATCATCCCACTCTTATACATTAAAATCATTATTGTCCTTTATATATCATATAAGTAGTACTCTATATCGTAACAGAAAAAAAAAACCTACTACAACATAAGTAAACAGTTTCATTCCCAGGTTCGAACTACCGACCTTTCTGATGGACAAGCTCAGCATCTTAGCCACTGAGCCGCCGTGTCCCTTATGGACTACAATCTAATATAAATGTGTACTATTGTTAGAAATACATGAGCTGGCTGAATGTAATAATTATAATTAATATCAAAAGACTGGGCAGCCACTTGTCTGAAATAGTCTAGGGTCTCCTGCTTGAGCAGGGGGGTGGACTAGAAGACCTCCAAGGTCCCTTCCAACTCTGTTATTCTCTAGACCCAGATCAATTAATCAATGGAAGCTGCCTCCAGAAGTTGTATGTGCTCCATCACTGGAGTCTTTCAAGAAGAGACTGGATAGGCAGTTGTCTGAAACGGTAGAGGGTCTCCTGCTTGAGCAGGGGGTTGGACTAGAAGACCTCCAAGGTCCCTTCCAGCTCTATTCTGATTGAATGCCCCTCTAGATCTGACACTACAGCGGGGCCGCCTCCCATTTAGAGAGGCTGAATATCTGCAACGGCTTAAATATCTCTCCGAACTGGTTTTCCCTTTCATAGACCCATTTACTACTCCATTTCCACAATCACTTGGCTACCTGCTCTACTTGCAATTTTTTTCCCTGCCTTGCCAGGCTAAAAGCTGTGAGCTTTGTCGACTCAGTCTCCCAACGTGATTTATGACAACCAAGGCTTCCTCTTCAGCAGAAAGGTGAAAGATATCAATCCTAGGAAAAAAAAAGAAGCTGTAATTGAAAATTGAAACTGTCAGGCTGGGTTGTGGCCCACTTCCGTCTCTCTTGCTCTTCCTTCTCTCTCCCTCTCTCTCCCTCTCCCTCCCTCCCTTTCTCTCTCTCTCCCTCCCTCTCTCTCTCTCCCCCTCTCTCCCTCTCTCTCTCTTTCTCCATCTCTCTCCCCTCTCCCTCCTTCTTTCTCTCTCTCTCCATCTCTCTCCCCTCTCTCCCTCCCTCTTTCTCTCTCTCTCCATCTCTCTCCCCTCTCTCTCTCCCCCCTCCGCCCTCCACCTTGGCCATAGTTTTAATTAAAAGGAGGCAGAGGGAGGCATGTCTGCGGATGCATACCTCGGATAAATCACCAAGCCATCTGAAAAGGCTCTGTTCCTTTTTGCAAACATGCTGCCTTTTTCACACGCTGGAGGAGTTGGCTGGTGAACATAACTTCCTTTCAGCTGGATTGGGTTGAGCCGTAGCTTATCACTGCTGTTTTTTTTTTTACACCCCAGAAATCTGGCACCGTCTCAGTGTGGAACTCAAGGAAAAAAGCCAACGCAATCCTTAAGTTGCATTAACAGAGGGATACAATCAAGATCGAGGGAGGTACTAATAGCACCCTATAAAGCCTTGGTTAAGACCACACCTAGACTCCGGTTTTGGTCACCACGCTCTAAAAAAGATGTGGAGACTCTGGAAAGAGTGCAGAGAAGAGCAACCAAGATGATTAGAGGACTGGAGGCTCAAAGATATTAAAGCAGACGTAAAGTGAGATTTGGACATTAAGTGTGAAACCTACTGGGTCAGGCTGGACAGCCTCTTAGATCCCCTTTACTTCTATATTAAAAGCCACATAGACAAGAGTTGGAACTTGCAAAAGAAATAGGAAGCCAGTGCCTAACCACAAGATGTCTCTATGTCAAAAGCCTATGTCAAAATCTATGTCAAAAGTCCAAGGTTCAATTAAAGTTCGTTAACGAACGTATTCAATAAACAAAACGAGAAGTAAGATCCCATCTCCTTATAAGGTTTTTTCCTCAAGGTAACCACTAAGAAATGTGTTAAGTATTTCCGTGTTGCAATGCTTTTGAGAATGTATAAGAACGTGTGCTTCGATAATGAAGGTGGTTCAGAACTTGCAATGCTAAGCCATGGGCTAGCTTTCTGAACCTGGCTGCCAAATAAACTTTTCCTGTATCCTGAGAAGTCTAAAGCCTGTCATTCTCTGCAACAATATGAAGAACGGATACAGGAACTGGGCATAGCTAGTCTAGTGAAGGACCAGTGGAGACATGATAGCAGCCTTCCAATATTTGAGGAACTGGAGCTGGGGGTTGGACTAGATGGCCTACAAGGTCCCTTCCAACTCTGTTAAACTGAATCTATCTAAGATGATCAAAGGCCTGGAGGCTAAAACAGATGATGGATGGTTGCAGGAACTGGGCATGGCTAGTCTAGGGAAGAGAAGGACCAGGGGAGACAGGAGAGCATCTTCCAATATTTGAGGGGCTGCCACAGAGAGGAAGGGTTCAAGCTATTTTCCAAGGCATCTGAAGGCCAGACAAGGAATATGGGCATGGATGGATGGAGTTGAGGACAGAACTATTTTTTGTTAGAGATCACAAAAGAAAAAACATGGCAAAGGTGGACTACATTTAATGCTGTGTATTTTAATGGCGGCAAGACTGGTTTTTGCACAAAAATGGAAAAAATAGGGAGACTCCCTCTGAAAAAGACATAAGAAGTAAGATACTGACATGCGCAGAATGGACAGATTTACTCTAGAGCTCAAAGACAAGGATGAGACAAAATATCACGAAATCTGGGACAAATGGTGCCATTCTAACAAATGGTTAGAAATAAGGTGAAAAGGTTGGCACAGAAAAACACAGACAAGTTAAGAGTCGGAAAATATGGTATTAAGATTGTGTAATAGGTAGGAATTGTTAGGTAAGCTCCCCGTTGGGAGAGCGAGTACATTCAGCGAAGCGTTGTGAGAGTTGTGTTGGAGAACACACAAACCAGCATACAGAAACACCACAGTTTAAATAGGCTTTTACTTTCGTGGAAATAGAGGTATCAGAGTCCATCAAACAGTCCAAGTCATACACGGATAAGACAGTCAGTCATCAATGTCTTTCAGTTAAGGGATAATCCAAATAACATAATCCATAATCATACAAACAGTCTGGTACTCAGAGTTTGCTAGCAGTTGCAAAGCTTACAATAGCTCATGGCACTTTCTAACAGCCAGCTTCCAAAACACTCAGATCAGATCAGCCCAGCATCTAACAAACAGAGAGCTAACAGTCATTCTGGCTCCCTCTTATGGCCGATTGAGGAAACAGCAACCAATCACATTTTACAGTATAATTTAAAGAAACAGGTACAACACTGCTATATGATTTATATATTGCCAACCCAGCCATTAGAATTATATTCCTAACAGGAATCAGATATATATTTGTGTGATTAGTAATCAGATGAAAGAAGGGATTAACGGACAGGTAATCTGACAGATTACGCATACATATATAAAATGTAATATAAAATGTAATTGTTGTAAGATCCAAAAACTATATGGAAATGTTTATGCCAGAAATGTTGCACTATGTCCAATGTTTTTAAGGTTTATCTAATAAAAAAAACTTTTTTAAAAAAAATAAGAAGCAATTGGGTGCAAACTGATCAAGGAGAAAACCTAGAATTACGGAGACATTTCCTGACAGCGAGAACTGGTAATTAGGGGGGACAACTTGACTTCAGAAGCTGTGGGTGCTCCATGATCGGAGGTCCTCAAGCAAAGATTGGGCAGGCATTTGTCTGAATTGGTATTGCTACGACGGTCATAAGCTTGAAACAAGACGTTGTTTCAGTGCCATTCTAACTTGGAACGATTACTCAACAAACTGTTGTTGAGTTAAGGACTACCTGTATGGGCTAAACAACTTCACATTTTGTGGGTGCTGCATCACTGATTGAGAAGAGCCATTTGGTTTAGAGTCTCCTGCGTGAGCAGGGAGTTGGACTAGAAGACCTCCAAGGTCCCTTCCAACTCTGTTATTCTCTAATCCCAGATCAATTAATCAATGGAAGTTGCCTCCAGAAGTTGTGGGTAGCTCCCTCACTGGAGGATCTTAAGAAGAGGTTAGACAGCCATTTGTCTGAAATAGTATAGGTCTCCTGCTTGAGCAGAGGGTTGGACTAGAAGACCTCCAAGGTCCCTTCCAACTCTGTTATTCTCTAATCCCAGATCAATTAATCAATGGAAGTTGCCTCTAAAAGTTGTGGTTGATCCCTCACTGGAGGATTTTAAGAAGAGGTTAGACAGCCTTTTGTCTGAAATGGTATAGGTCTCCTGCTTGAGCAGGGGATTGGACTAGAAGACCTCCAAGGTCCCTTCCAACTCTGTTATTGTTTTTCTGACTATACTTAAAATACTAAAGGGAGAATCCAGAAGAGACAGAGTTAAAACATTTATGGATGTTTCTCTCTCTCCAAGAATTAATATATTATATATATATATATATATATATATATATATATATATATATATATATATATATATATATATATATATATATATATATATATATATATATATATATATATATATATATACTCAGCTGAGTTAGAGGATTTCTCCCCAACTGAGGCAAAATCATTGTTTTTTGCCTCATGAACCTTTGGAAGTTCATGGCTTATATCCACCAACCTTTTTCTTTTCTTTTCTTTCTTTTCTTTTCTTTCTTTTTTGGATAACTTGAAAAACTTGATGTGCGAAACGCAGCCACTGGGGCACAAAGCAGCGTCTAATTTGTCAGCTTCCTGAACCGAGATGCAATTGTTTTCCATGGCCTTTTGTGCTTTTTGTTTATGAAAAATCGATAGTTTAATATAGAAAAAAGAATCCCTCAGCTCTCTATTTAGAGGTACTTTACCTCCAGCAATGGAACAATTGCAGTCAATGTACTTTGAGATAGCAAGGCGAGTGGGTCAATTTGGAAGCCTCTTTCTTTTAAAAATAAAATAATAATAATAATGATGATGATGATGATGATGATGATGATGATGATGATGATGATGATTTAAACTGGACACAAGCAGATTTGGACATTTTGGACAGAAAAACCAGGAAATTAATGACAATGCACTACAGTTTACATCCATGTGGTGATACTGATAGATTATACCTGCCCCGAAAATCAGGTGGCAGAGGATTATTACAAGTGAAGCAAACAGTTGAAGAAGAAAAACATGCACTGGCTGATTATTTAAAAGAAAGTCAAGAACATCTATTAATCGAAGTAAAGAACAAAAATCTATTGAAGATCCAACAGACGAAACAAGAATAGAGAAAAGATGTGATAAAATCAAGAATGGAGAGTTGGCAGAACAAAGCATTGCATGGCCAATTTCTGGAAAAAATAAAAGATAAAGTGGACAGTGAAAAAACTTGGTTATGGTTAACAGCAGGTACATTAAAGAAAGAAACAGAGTCACTAATCCTGGCTGCGCAAGAACAAGCTATCTGCACAAATGCCATTGAGGCCAAAATCGAAAAATCCTCTGATGATGCCGAATGCAGACTTTGCAAAGAAGCTGATGAAACTATTGATCACATACTCAGCTGCTGTAAAAAAATCACGCAGACTGATTATAAATTGCGGCACAATTCAGTAGCACAAATGATCCATTGGAATTTGTGCAAAAATTATAATATTAAAACAGCAACAAATTGGTGGGAACATCAGCCTGAAAAAGTCACCGAAAATCAGATGGTCAAGATCTTGGGGGATTTCGCATACAAACAGACAAATACTGGCGCATAATACACCAGACATCACACTGGTTGAGAAAAACAAGGTTACAATCATAGACATTGCAATACCAGGTGATAGCAGGGTCAATGAGAAGGAATATGAAAAAATAGTAAAATACCAGGACTTAAAAATCAAAATTCAACAACTATGGCACAAACCAGCAGTGGTAATTCCAGTGGTAATCGGCACACTGGGTGCTATTCCAAAGCACTGGAATTACATTTCAAACAGTTTAAAAATTGACAAAATCACCATCAGTCAAATGCAAAAAGCCGCACTGCTTGGATCTGCACACATATTACGAAAATACGTTACGACGTCCTAGGCCCCTGGGTGGGGCCCGACTAGTAACCAATGCCAAATCCGGCGAAACAACTGGCCGCTGTGACACAATTCTGTTGTTGCAATAATAATAATAATAATAATAATAATAATAATAACAACAACAACAACAACAACAACCCCAAACCTGCATAAAGGCTCCTGATTTTAGATTCCTGGAAGAGCCCCCCCTTCTGAAATGATTTTTTTTAAAAAAATGAGACTTTTGGACTTCTTCCTGACTATCTATTGAACATTTTTTTTTATTCGTGCCAGAAACGTCACAATTAAAATGAGGCATCCTGTAGACTGTAAAACTTAAAATATAAAAATGCCAGATTAAAATATGTACAAATTAAGCAGATCTCACCCAGAACGAGCAACATTAATTGAGGTTCTCCACCTTTTGAACCTCAGGGATTACTAAATTCATAATTTTAAATCCCACTAATAGGATCTGCCTAATGATTGGCTGGGTGGGCGTGGCTAGGTGGTCATGTGTGGGTGGGTGTGGCCAATTTGATGTCACTCACATCGAGGGACATCTCGCCGGCCTCTACTCCCCCATCCCCATCCCCTCCCAGCCACTCCTCGCCTGCCCGCCCGGGCTCCTTAGGGCCCCAACAGGAAGCTGTTGCTGGAGCTGAGCAGCCCCCAGGAAAAAGAGTTGGCAAAACGGCTCAGCTCAAATGGGATCTGACTGAGAAGGAGGCTCAGCAGAAGCACCTCAGTGAGGACTAGGAGCATAGGCTTTCCAAGCAGAGGGAAGACCTGCGGGAGTGCAAGGACAGATACCGGCGTCTGGAGGCTCAGCAGGCTGAGATGGTCAGCCAGTTCCAGGCCATGATGCAGTCCCACTGGAACAAGGCCCTCCGGCTCTTCCCCACCAGCGGCTCTTCCTTCCAGCCTTCGCCCAAAGCCCCCCACCAGGAGATTTTAGATTTTTTAGATTTTATTTGTGATTTATAGGCCGCCCTTCTCCCTGAGGGGACTCAGGGCGGCTTACAATTCATGGGAGGGGGAGTGCAAGACAAAACATAAGACAATACGTGAATGAGAAAAAAATAAAGCAATAAAACACAACTTTCATTCAACATTCGGGTGGGGGCGAATTAGAATCTTATCCCCAGGCCTGATGGGATAGCCAGATCTTAAGGGCTGTGCGGAAGGTCTGGAGGGTGGTGAGGGTGCGAATCTCCACGGGGAGATCGTTCCAAAGGGTCGGAGCTGCTACCGAGAAGGCTCTCCTCCGCGTAGTCGCCAGTCGGCACTGACTGGCGGATGGAACTCGGAGGAGGCCTAATCTGTGCGATCTAATAGGTCGAAGGGAGGTAATCGGCAGGAGGCGGTCTCTCAAGTACTCAGATCCACTACCATGGAGGGCTTTATGGGTGAGAGGCTGAAGCAGACCCCAAGTCGGAATTTCTGCCCCCCTCCGACCCACACAAAAAGACTCCAAAGTGGGAGACTCTCTGCCGCAACACAAGCGTTCACTGCACGCATCCCTCCCAGGGGCCGTAGTTTGAGGACCCCTGATTTAGTGCAATATAAACAATGCAAATATTTTTTCTGCAGACCACCAACATTTTCTCACGGACCACCAGTTGGTGACCACTGCTGCAGGGTGCAAACCATAGGTATACATATGTGTTGCTGTCTATCTGTCACTACAATTGCTAAGAGCAGAGACCACTAGATATCCCCCATTTGTTCAGACAACCTGTTTTCCAAAGCACCCAAAGGCCAGGCAAAGAATAATGGATGGAAACTGACCAAGGAGAGATTCAACCTAGAAATCAGGAGACATTTCTGATCACGAGAGCAATCCACCAGGGGAACAGAAGTTGTGGGAGCTTCATCCCTGGAGTCTTTCAAGAAGAGACTGGGCTGCCATCTGTCAGAAATGGTGTAAGGTCTTCTGCTTTGGTGGGGGGTTGGATAAGATGACCTTCAAGATCCCTTCCAACTCTGTTATTCTGAAATGGAAGCTCCGTGGTGAAGAAGAGGTTGAGAACGTCCGGTCCAAATCATATCCTGATGGTTGCATCAATCAGGACTATCAAATCTGGATTGCAAAAATCAGGGCGGTGACTAGAGGTCAGCCAAGAGTTCCACGCATCTCTTGGCCACCATCTAGTGGCCAACTAGATTTTGCAGGCCAGATATGGTGGATCTATTCTAGCTTCCTTTTCCGAGAGCCGGGTGGGAAATTTTTGGCTTCAATGCCTAAGAAACTCTGATTAGAGGGTTAACAAAAGAGCCAGAAACAGTACATTGACTTACTTTGCCAAGGCTTCCAAATCCATAGTCTTCTTCCATCAGTGGAGCCTGCTGATAAAAACCACTCACTTCCAGCTGCCCAAATTTGCAGAAAGTATTCTGACAGTGGATGCCCAAGGGGTTAGACATCAGGAAGTGGTGCAATCAAGGGACAAAGTCATAACAGAAGCAAGCTAAACTTGCTCAGCATCAAGAATCCATTTTTCTAAAAGCTTCTCAAAAGCCAGGGCTCCTTGGAGCGCGCTCAGTAAAGTCCCAGCTGTTCACAGCTGCAGCTGTTCAAGCACTAATTTTGGCTGTAGCTCTGATCTAAGAGTGCGGAGATGAGCAACCAAGATGTTGAAGGGACTGGAGGCTAAAACATATAAAGAACAGGAACTGGGCATGACTGGTCTGGAGAAGAGAAGGACCAGGGGAGGCATGATAGCAGTCTTCCAATATTTGGGGGGCTGCCACAGAGAGGAGGGGGTCAAGCTATTTTCCAAGGCACCTGAAGGCCAGACAAGGAGTAATGGCTGGAAACTGATCAAGGAGAGATTCAATCTAAATTTTTTCTGACAGTGAAAACAATCAACCAATGGAATAGCTTTCCTTCAGAAGTTGTGGGAGCTTCATCACTGGAGGATTTCAAGAAGAGTCTAGACTTCCATCTGTCAGAAATTATGTAGGGTCTCCTGCTTTGGCTGGGGGTTGGGCTAGATGACCTTTGAGGTCCCTTCCAAATCTGTTATCCTGCTACTCCTCCAAAACTGTTGATCTCTGCTCATTCTATGTTTTAGTTTTGGATATTTGCCTTCCAGGTCTGAATGTTCAGCCTCAAAGTCTAGGATATTGGCAGAGATCAGAATCAGACTAGAGGTGCAAGGGACCATGGAGGTCTTCTAGTCTGGCCCCCTGCTCGAGGAGGAGATCCTATACCATGGATGGATGGATGGATGGATGGATGGATAGGTTGATAGATGGATGGATAGGTGGATGGATGGATGGATAGATGGATGGATAGGTGGGTGTATGGGTGTATGGATGGATGGATAGGTGTATGGATGGATGGATAGGTGTATGGATAGATGGATGGATGGATAGGTGAGTGGATGGATGGATGGAATGATAGGTTTATGGATGGATGGGCGTATGGATGGATGGATAGTTGGATGGATGGATGGATGGATGGATGGATGGATAAGTGGATAGATGGGTTAGGTAGACAGGCAGACAGACAGACATACAATATACATCCCTGCTTCTAAGATGAGCATATAAGGTCATTTACATATTGAAAAGTCAACATGGTCTTCTTGTAATCTCCTATAAAATACAATTACAAACTTGAGAAGTTCTAGTCTCTCTCTTACTAACATACACACATACACACACCATCCTTCAGTCTCAAAAGACTTTGGTATCGTGCTCTGGAAAGAGGTAAAATAGCTTCTGATGTGGCTTTTGATGCTGTATGCAAAACTGGAGTGTCCTCTCCAGAGCACGAGGCCTGGGTAGATTGATATGGAGGATAGACTGTTACCCAAGCAGCAGATCCGCGCTCTCCACGTGGATGAAATAGTCCAATGGAATGGCAGAACCGATACGATCAGTTCCAGCTGCATCGCAGGAATGACCAGAACGTGGTTGTGCATAGTCACGAACTGCTCCTGGGACTCCGGCTCCGGATTTTGCCTGGAGGTTGACTCCTGAAGCCTTTTCCAGGAGTGGATGCAGCCACAAGGCAGTGGAGGTTTGTCATCAGAGTTTCCCTTCTCCTAGAAGATGGTTCTGCTGCTGGATCTGCCGTTGGGGCGTAGAGCCCTCTTCTGCCTCCAAACCCGTTGAGCGTCTTCTCCCGTAACCCTGGGAAGGGGCCCTTACGAGGTGCTCCCAGCCGGGCCAGCTAGACCAAGGTTTTTTAAGGAGGTGTTACTCCTCCATCACTCACCCTTTGTCCTGGCTTGTGACAGGCAGAGCCTGGCTTCCCAAACGTTGGGCCCAGGATGGCCGGTTTATACACATACATATATACCCATATACATTTGAGCTCCAAAAATATGCTCAGTCCCTGCAATATTGATCTTCCTGTGACCAGCTTTTGGTGCCAATCAAATGTCCCTCGGGATGAAGTAGAGGCTGTGCTTCTGGCAGGCAAACTATATTCAAGGACTCCATCTGCATGCATATTTCATGGAGATGTTAGGACTTTTGAAACCTCTGTCAGAAATGATTGCTGCTGAAGCAGACACTTGACCTCTTCTGGTTACTCCCAATCTTCCCATCTCTTTCTTCTGTCCTTATTTCAGCAAAGCCAAGTGCCAGATTTTACCTAAAAGTCACAAAGCATCTTCAGAAACGATCCCAGATCAAAAAGCAAATTCAGAGTGTGTTCCTGGGCATAATATGATGACTGGGTTTTTTTTTGTCTCATTCCATCTGTCCATGCATTATCCATCCATCCATCATCAGTCCATCCATCCATCCTTCATCCATCCATCCACCATCAGTCCATCCATCCATCTATCATCCATCCATCCTTCTATTATCCCTCTCTCCATCTATCTATCCAACTATCCATCCATCTTTCATCCATCCATCCATCATCAGTCCATCATCCAGCCAGCCAGCCAGCCATCCACCATCAGTCCATCCATCTATCATCCATCCATCCATCCATCATCCATCCATCCTTCCTCCATCCATCCATCCATCCATCATCCATCCATCCATCCATCCTTCATCCATCCATCCATTCTTCATCCATCCTTCCATCTTCCATCTTCCATCGATCCATCATCGATCCATCATCCATCCATCTATCCATCATCCATCCATCCATCCATCCATCCATCCATCCATCCTTCAATCTCACTTTAAATTATGTAAAAATGCAAGTAGAACAACAGAGACCACCTTTGGAGGGAAGTTGACAGCGTTCCATGCGCCTTCAGCATTGAGTCATGCCGGCCATATGACCACGAAGATGTCTTCAGACAGCGCTGGCTCTTCAGCTTTGAAACAGAGATGAGCACCACCTCCTAGAGTCAGGGACGAGTAGCACATATGTGCAAGGGGAACCTTTACCTTAGTCTAGTAAAAAAAAAAAGGACTAGGAGTGATATGATAGTAGTCTCATTTATTTGAGGGGCTGCCCCAAAGAAGAGGAAGTCAAGCTGTTCTCCAAAGCAACTGAAGGCAGGACAAGAAGCAATGGGTGGAAACTAATCCATGAGAGAAACAACTTAGAACTAAGGAGAAAATTCCTGACAGTGAGAACAATTGATCAGTGGAATGATATGCCTTCCCAAGTTGTGGGTGCTCCATCAATGGAGGATTTTAAGAAGAGAGTGGACAACCGTTTTTCTGAAGTGGCGTAGGCTTTCCCGCTTGAGCAGGGGGTTGGACTAGAAGACCTCCCAGCCCCCTTCCAACTCTTCTGTTATTCAGATGCTTGTCACGAGACTACCCTATGTGGCAAGTCCTCCTCCTTGTGTCTTCTCCTCTCAGCCGAAGCCACCGATCGAGCGGAAGGAGGCCGAGAGCATCTCTGGAACAAGGCTCTCGACTCCACTGTTATAACCCTGCCCTGCTTCATACCTCCTCCTGGTGCTTAAATGGAGAATAAATTAAGAGTTTATCTGCAATTTTCTCGGCAGGGCAATTCTATTGAAGTGCCAGGCAGAGGAAGCGATTGTATAAATCAATGCTTTCTGGTGGTGTTTTTTTATTTTTTTTATCTCAAGCTCACACTTTCTGGTAATGAAACAAACAAGGAGTTTCTATGTCTGCTTTCTGGATGCAATCAGCAAATAGGTGAGCGCAGAAGCTGTTTGGAGAGCGATGGGCATGAGGACAAGGACGAAAGAGAGAGAGAGAGAGAAAGGGAGAGTTAATTTGACCCAGAGTGTATAATAATATGGAAGTGTTTACCTTGCAGCAAGTTGTTTCTATGGTTATCTCTCCAGGTCCAGGATCTCTAGTGTCTCTGGACCTTATTTTCCCTATCCAGGGAAGCAAAGGAAATACCATTACCATATTTATAAAGTGAGGCGGAGGTGGAGATCATGCATGAGAGGGTTCGAAAAAGGCTATCTGTTGTACCAGCTGTCTGTTCACCCTTTTGTAAGCAAGGAAGAGGATGGCCTGAATCAGAGAACGCTTGCAAGGGGGTTCACATTCCTTTCGAAAGGAAGCAAAGCACAACCACGACCATCCTCGCTCTAAGGTCGGACATCTGTAGCTCTCTGTGTCAGGGTTCCTAATAGCATCCAAAAGTAAATCAGAGTCAAAGGCAAAGTATTGCTCAAAGTCCCAATTTATGAAGAGAGACATGTTGGCACATCTGGGAAAACCCGAATCTGAAAGCATCCTGGTTTTCCCCACCCAGTTGAAAGTTCAAGATCTTGCCCCGCACACCCACAAGTCCACCCCATGGTCCAATCTCCCACTGCCATGCTGGCAGCTTTCACCCATCCAGCTCCGGTCAGGTGCAGAGGTGCAAAGACAAAGGATGACCTTGGCTTTCTAGAAAGAATGTTGTTATGGCTACATAGCATCGGTTCCACCACAAATGCGCAAACGACAAAAGCGCGCCTGACTAAACCGCGGTGACAAAACCGTGCCGACAAAACCGCGCTGATGAATGAGCGCTGAAGCGCGCCGACAACAGCGCGCCGACAGAAGCGCACTGTAACCTAACCCTAAACCTAACCCTAAACCTAACCCTAAACCTAACCCTAAACCTAACCCTAAACCTAACCCTAAACCTAACCCTAAACCTAACCCTAAACCTAACCCTAAACCTAACCCTAAACCAACCCTAACCCTAACCCTAACCCTAACCCTAACCCTAACCCTAACCCTAACCCTAACCCTAAACCTAAACCTAACCCTAAACCTTACCTTAACTTAAATCGCGCTTCTGTCGGCGCGCTGTTGTCGGCGTGCTGTTATCGGCGCGCTTTTGACGTTCGCGCTTTTGTCGGGTCACGCATAGCATCTAACTCCATACAATCCACTCCTCCCATTTTCCCACCATAGAAAAGGCATAGTAAAATAATAGAAAGTGTGGCAGGCCGAAGATCCAAAAGAAAGGCCTGACACTCCGGATGTCATTGAACTACACTGCTCAGCGGGTTTTTTTTTTTAAGCTTTGCTGGGTTGGGAGATTGAGCAAAGTCTAATAGGCAAGAAAAACTAAAAGGACACATATAGACTGGGTGAAACTAGACTTAGACTGTGAGAGGGATCTTGGAGTCTTAGTGGACAACCAGCTAAATATGAGGTAGCAGTGTGCAGCGGCAGTCGAAAAAGCCAATTCAATCCTAAATTGCATTAACAGAAGGATAGAATCAAGATCAAGGGATGTACTAATACCAGTCTATGAAGCCTTAGTAAGGCCACACTTAGAGTACTCCATCCAGTTTTGGTCACCACACTATAAAAAAGATGTTGAGACTCTAGAAAGAGTGCAGAGAAGAGCAACCAGGATGATGAGGGGACTGGAGGTTAAAACATATGATGAACAGTTGCAGGAACTGTGTATGTCTAGTCTAGTGAAGAGAAGGACCAGGGGAGACATGATAGCAGTCTTCCAATATCTCAGGGGTTGCCACAAAGAAGAGGGGGTCAAGCTATTTTCCAAGGCACCTGAAGGCAGGACAAGGAACAATGGATGGAAACTGATCAAGGAGAGATTCAACCTAGAAATAAGGAGGAATTTTCTAACTGTGAGAACAATCAAGCAAAGGAACAGAAGTTGCCTGTGGAAGTTATGGGAGCTTCATCGCTGGAAGTTTTCAAGAAGAGACTGGACTGCCATTTGTCAGAAATGGTGTAGGGTCTCCTGTTTGGGCAGGAGGTTGGACTAGATGACCTACAAGATCCCTTCCAACTCTATTCTGATTGATTAATTCAACGTAGAAATAAGGAGGAACTTTCAACCAATGGAACAGGAGTTGCCTTCAGAAGTTGTGGGAGCTTCATCACCAGAGGCTTTCAAGAAGAGCCTGGACCGCCATCTTTCAAAAATGACATAGGGTCTCCTGCTTGGGTGGGTGGGGGTTGGATTAGATGACCTTCATAGCCCCTTCCAACTCCATTAATCTAAATCTGAGTATCTCGGAAGCCTTTCTCTCAACTCCAACAGTTGGTTTCAGACCCAGAAGAGAGAAAAGGTCACTCGGAAGCTTGAAGACGTTGAAGAGAAATGTCTTCAACTGAAAAAAGAAAACACCCAAGAAAATCCAGTTGCCTTTTCAACAGGATCTTTGGGACAACCATGGCCCGGATGACTGAGAATCTCCATAGACGGCAGCTCAATTTGAATGTGTGATTTGTACAACCTGACATCTCCAGGACTTATGCTTAGGTGGAACCAGAGTCGATGTCATACTAGATTTATGGAAATAAGATTTAAGCACCTGAGCCAAGCCGTGTTGGATCAGTGCCCATCTGGATGTTAATAGGAAGCTGGCAAGCAGAGAGCCCAGCAAATGAAATGAGTTTACTAAAACCGATTCGTCTTGGTAATACTTAAAAGTCTGGATCCATCCTACGAACTGGACTAGGAAGTTGGTGTTGAATTATGTCATGCATGCAAGCCATCTTTTCTTTTTGGATTCTACTATGGGAAATTGGGAGGGGGGGTTATGTGGAGTTAGGTGATGTGTAGCCATAATAACATTCTTCTTAGAAAGTCAAGGACATCTGTTCTGACCCCCCCCCTCCGTACGGTGAGTCACGCCGACACAAGATTACTGTTAGCCAATTTATTCACAGTAATTACTCACAGACAAGACTTTGGCAGCAACCCAGACTCCCACAGATAAGACATACACACAAGAGCTTCTCCAGCTATAGTAAAAACGGTTGTGTCCTGCAAAATGTCTCCTCCCAAAGTCTCTTCTTATATACTCTCTTGGGAGGAGCCTAATCACAACCACCTGGGCCCGATTATTTTCTATGTCTCCGTAATTGCTGCCGGAGCTTATCTGCCTGTCTTTGCCTGGCATCCGGGATCAACTCCCTTTGCTCCTCCCCACTGCCCCAGGGCCTGACGTCTTCACTGCTGCTCCATGCCTTAGGCGCCTCCTGGTGGCCAACCAGCTTCTCTGGTCCCTGCTCGGAGTCTGAACCCTGCCCAGGGTCCTCCACATTGTCCAGAGCCGACTCATAGGGTCCCTCGCTATCCAACAGCTCCTGCTGGGCCACAACAGTCATCCTTTGTCTCTGCACCTGGCTGGAACTGGATGGACTCTCTTCATGGCAGTGAAAGATTGGACCATGTGATGAACTTGTTGGTGTTGTGGCCAAGATCTTGAATTTTAAACTGGGTGGGGAAATATGGAAGCTTTCAGATTCCGGTTTTCCCAGATGTGCCAACATGACTCTTTTAATAAATTGGAACTTTGAGGAATCTCTTGCCTTGGATTCTTATTTTATTTTGGATGCTATTTGGAACCCTGACAAATTAGGCAATAGGATGGAGCTTCCTCCATCAGGCTAAGATTTTTGTAGCTCAGAAAATGGCTAGGAGTCCTCCATCATTTTTCCCCCATGTGCCTAGGACTTGGAGGTGGTCTCTCTCATATCTTCACACCCCCCCCCCCCCGATTGACTCCCTGGTACACCATATTTTAATGAAGTGAAATGAAATAGAGCTGGAAGGGACCTTGGAGGTCTTCAAGTCCAGCCCTCTGCTCCCCAAGCTTTACTTTTACTTTACTTTAATAAGATTTGTATGCCACCCACTCCCTTGGGACTCTGGGCAGCTCACAACAAAAGTAACAACATATAAAATATTAAAAATACAATTATTAAAAATAAGATATCATCCATTCAATCAAGTGGGGCTGGATATTAATCAACAGCCTCAGGCCTGCCGGAACAGCCAAGTCTTGGTTGCTTTACAGAAGGCCGGGAGAGTGGTAAGGGTCCAGATATCTGCGGGTAGCTCGTTCCACAAGGCCGGGGCAGCTACAGAGAAGGCCCTCCCTCGGGGAGCCGCCAGCCCCACAAACCCTCTGACATGAACTCAAAAGATTCCTTTATTAGGAATGCCGGCAGCTCTGGCAAAGCATTTCTCTCACAGGCTAACAAGTCTGTCTGCCTGGAAGTCTGTCACATCTATTAATCTCTGTCTCCTGCCTTTTATCCCCAGAGCTAGGATGGGGCTTCACTAGCAGTGGTGGCTCTTCCGTCCCAAGGACTGGCCCATAGATTTCCACTGCTCTCCTCTCCTCTGCCACATCTATTAATCTCCTCCCCCTGCCTTTTATCCCCAGAGCTAGGATGGGGCTTCACTAGCAGTGGTGGCTCTTCTGTCCCAAGGACCAGCCCATAGATTTCCACTGCTCTCCTCTCTTCTGCTTTCTGTGCATCCGTCTGTCAGGCACTGGACCCAGCTGTTCCTCCTCTTCCTCATCAGCCTCATCAGACCTGGGGACTGTTGACTCTCCATCTGAGGGCTGATGGATGGCCCAGACTCCACCTCTGCCCCCCCCTCTCTCTGCCAGTTCCATTCCCTTCCCCCCCCTCCCTCGGAGCTCTCAGGTTCCCAATGCTGGCCCTGACTCCCATGCCTTCTCCTCTTCCTCTGATTTAGTTGCTTTTTCGAACATTACATCGAGGTGCTACAAACTCAGGGGGAAAAAATTGGCGCCTGTAAGGGAAAAAACACATCACATTTGTTATCCATATGACATTTTAAAATGTGATTCCCGATAAATGTGACAGTACAAGCAGCAAAGCTGAACGCAGTCCATGAAAATCTGTCTGACATATTCTACGGGGTCCCCCTGCCCCTCCCTTCCCACAAATAAAACATGTTGGCCAGAAAGCCCAGATTTTGCTTCGAATGCCAGATGCTGAAGGCAGCTGCTGGGTCTGGCAAACGCAGTGGGTAGATGGGATAGGAAATGGAAGCTTCGGCTTGTCCCAATTTAGACAGATACACCCCCTCCCGCAAATGGCAGCAATCTGTGTCATCAAAGACGCCGTTACCTGTGCAACAATAGCTCGTTCAAGGCCAACTGTTCGTTTTCCGGTTTGTTCAGACGATTCCTGCTGATGACACTTCCCTTGTTAAGATAAACTGTTATCCTGCTGTGACAATTCGGACCTTGGTCAGTGCAATCCTAAATTGCCTTAGCAAAGGGATTGACTCAAGATCACGGGAGGTATTAAAAGGTCAAGGTTCCCCTCGCACATCTGTGCTAGTCGTTCTCGACTCTAGGGGGTGGTGCTCATCTCCGTTTCAAAGCCGAAGAGCCAGCGCTGTCTGAAGATGTCTCCGTGGTCATGTGGCTGGCATGACTCAACGCCTTCGAAGGTGCAGGGAACGCTGTTCCCTTCCCACCAAAGGTGGTCCATATTGTTCTACTTGCATTTTTACATCATTTTAAGTCAGATTGAAGGATGGATGGATGGATGGATGGATGGATGGATGAAGTATGGATGGATAGTTAGATGGATAGATGGATTGAGAGATGATAGAAGGATGGATGGATGGATGGACTGATGGATGGATGGATGAATGGATGGACTGATGATGGATAGATGGATGAAGGATGGATGGATAGTTGGATAGATGGATGGATGGAAGGATGATAGAAGGATGGATGGATGGATGGATGGATGGACTGATGGTGGATGGATGGATGAAGGATGGATGGATGGACTGATGATGGATGGATGGATTAAGGATGGATGGATAGTTGGATAGATAGATGAGCCGAAGAGCCAGCACTGTCCGAAGACGTCTCCGTGGTCATGTGGCTGGCATGACTCAACGCCGAAGGCGGAGGGAACACTGTTCCCTTCCCACCAAAGGTGGTCCCTATTTTTCTACTTGCATTCTTTCGAACTGCTACGTTGGCAGAAGCTGGGACAAGTAACGGGAGCTCACTCCATTATGCGGTGCTAGGGATTCGAACCGCCAAACTTTCTGATCAACAAATTCAGCATCTTCGCCACTGCTTGATCAGTTTCCATCCATTGCTTCTTGTCCTGCTTTTCTTTCTTTCCTCTCTCATCAAGGAATCCACCAGAACCCAGAAATTGTCAGACAGATGCTGAAGGGAGGATCTCAGTAGCAGGTTTAGCCTGTTCATTTCCAAGCTGTCCCTTCTCCATAACTCTGAAAAATGTGAGTGCCTTCTCCTCATTTGAACTTAATTATGCCTCAGCGCCAGCCAGCCATCCTGGTATTAAGATGTCTCACTCTTATTCCAGAAGAACAGCAAGGGAGTGGAGGGGGGGGGAAACACACTTACTGGCAATATAACCTCTCATTTGGAGTGACAAGGGATGTTATCTGGAGATGGCAGCAATCATGCTGCGTAAGGATAGCACTTCCGGGTCAAAGGGGCATCCCTGCCAGTTGAGCCCGAACCTCGTCCTTATCCTTTTACAAATTAGGTGTGACAAGCACTACTTCCCATATGTCAGGGGAGAATAAATAGTGACCCATCGTCTCCAATTCCATGATCTACAAGACTGCACTTCTCCTAATGGCAATTTATGGTCTTTGATGTGCTATAAATCAGAGATGTGAAAGCTTTTCTGTTCACTTATCAGATGGATACTCCGACTGTACAAGTCTGTTTGGTACCCAAAAAGGATGCGTTAAAAACAGAACGGAAAGACAAACGGAATGACAGAGTTGGAAGGGGCCTTGGAGGTCTTCTAGTCCAACCCCCTGCTTAGGCAGGAAACCCTACACCACTTCAGACAAATGGATCTCCAACATCTTCTTAAAGACTTCCAGTGTTGGAGCATTCACTACTTCTGGAGGGAAGCTGTTCCACTGATTAATTGTTCTCCCTGTTAGGAAATTTCTCCTTAGTTCTATAGTTCTTAGTTCTGATTTTTTTTAATACATAATTTTTATTCAGCTTTTTACAAAACAAAACATAAAAATCAAATTCAACATCCCTTCTTCCCCATTCCTAAGACATTGGTATATCCCCTTTTGTTCAGCATTTTACATACTTTCGTTTTTCATTTGCAATTCCCTCTTAACATTTATAATTCCTATAGCCTAATCTTTACATATATTAATATTCTTTCATTCGTTATTCCTATTCTCGAACCACTGATACCATTTGTCCCATACTGTATGGTATTCTTTTTATTCTTTATCTTGCAGTTTGAGCACGAATTTAAGTATTTCTGCGCAGTCCATTATTTATTTAATTATCATGTTTTCGGAGGGTATGCCGTCTATTTTCCAATTTTGGCGTATGTTATTCTTGCTACTATGAATTATGATATAATTGATTTCCTTTGTAAACGTTCCACTAATTGTCCCTAGCAAAAACATTTCTGGTTTAAGTTGGATTTGAAGGCCTGTTATTTCTTGCAACCAAACTCTTTTTTTTTTTGTAAAAAGTTTTTTATTTTTCCTTTCAAATTCATTCTTAGATATAAATGAATATGTATAGAGTTTGAGCCAGAGATATTTTTATTCGGTATTCTACCAGAGAAATACAGTAAAGAAGATTCATATTTGATTCTACAAATAATAACAGCAGCCAGAATTGTTTTTGCACAAAACTGGAAAGCAGACAAAATCCATCGGAATGGGAAGTAATAAAGAAGATATTAGATTGTGCAGAAATGAACAGGTTGACATGAGAATAAAGGACAAAGAGGAATCAGTGTACTACAGGACATGGGGGAGATTTTACGAGTGGTTTGAAAAAAAATGTATAAATAGAAAGAGAAAGGAATGAAATAAGTATCTCAGATGACACATGATTAATATAGGGGGAGGGGAAATAAGAAAATACTAAAATGTAAATATACAGGGAGGGGGGGAAATGATATGAATTGACATATGTTAAATAACAATTATAAAAATTGCAACAAAATTCTTTACTCCAATATTTCCTCGCTTCTGGACAGGTCCACCACATATGAAAGTATGAGCCCTGTTCATGTTTACATTTCCAACATCTGGGATTCAAATTTGGGTAAACCTTTGCCAATCTTGCCGGTGAAGTTCTTAGTTGTAAAGGAGCACTTGCAAAGTTTCCTAACGATGCCATTCCTGATTCATAATACACGAGCCAATGTCTTGATACAAAAACCAGTGATTTATTAACAGCTTCATTAGGCATTCTTCATTAGGCAGTATTTGTTCGCAGCCATTTCTTTGCTCTCTTTATCTGCCTCTGAACTTTGCCCCTGTTCCTTTCCTCCCTGCAACCTGTGTCATAAATCACGTTGCCCAATAGATACACCCATCTCAACCCAGATACTGTAATCTGAGATCCGCCCAACGGTAGGCATGGGATGTCAACACGGAGAGTTGACAGTACTACTCTGTGATATACAACAGCTCTTGTGTCCTTGTTGCCCTATAGTTCCTACTGGAAGAAAGACTGGCGAAAGCATGGCACGAGAGGAAGAAGATCTCAAAAGTCACCACTTGCCCAGACTTGCAATAACTTCCAAAAATGTATGAAGATCCCAGATCTGCCAGAAATGAGACATCCAAGGAATAACAATAAATGAGTGTTCAACAGGTCAAAGAACAGGTTTTAAGAAGTCATCCCGTAGAAATAATTCCAAAGCCGATGAGCTGTTCCGCCACGTTTTTTCCCCAAAGGCTTAAATCACTGTTTGTTTTCCCACCCCTGAACGGAGTTGTCTCACCAGTTCTCATTTTGCATGTTCAAATGTTAACATTTTCATACTCTTAAAAAATGCCACATCCATCATTTGCAAAAGTCAGATTCCCCCGAGAGGGGAGACCAGCTACAAATAGTGATCGCTGACTAATAACAACCATCTTTAATGTCACATCTATTGGCGAGAACATGACAGCAGGAGCTTGGAGATCATTCATTGTTCTAGGGATTACCTGTGAGATGGAAGAGGACTGGGGACATTCCTGTGACGGGGAAATGTGGGTTTATATGGAACGTAAAGACTTGGAAGGGAGTTTGGTGGCCATTCTGGAGACCTCTGACATCTACAGACAGACCTGTGGAATGTCTATGGAGCTTCTCAATCAGGTGCTTCTTTCAAGAGGCAACTGGACTTTCTGGTTTTTCTTTGAAGATGTTTCGCTTCTCATCCAAGAAGCTTCTTCAGCTCTGTAGCTAAATATCTATGGAGCTTCTCAATCATCCAGGTCATGGATGTCCCAAAGGTGCTTCTTTCAAGAGGCTACAGGACTTTTTCTGGACTTTGCTTTTGAAGTTGCGAATGCTCCAACACTGGAGATTTTAAAGAAGACATCGGATAACCCTTTGTCTGAAGTGGTGTAGGGTTTCCTGCCTAAGCCGGTGGTTGGACTAGAAGACCTCCAGGGTCCCTTCCAACTCTGTTATTTTATTCTTTGGGGTAGCAGAATTATTCAGTGGCCATTGAAGGATCTATGACTCTCTGTGTCTTGTCGAATTGCAACTCTGAACAGCCCATCTACCATGATCTCTGCCAATGGTGTTTGAATTGACATCGAGTGAGGTGGCATTTTCACTTACAGTATAAGTAAAAGGTAAAGGTTCCCCTTGCAAATATGTGCTAGTCATTCCCGACTCTAGGGGGTGGTGCTCATCTCCGATTCAAAGCCGAAGAGCCAGCGCTGTCCGAAGTCGTCTCCATGGTCATGTGGCCAGCATGACTCAACACCAAAGGCGCACGGAACGCTGTTCCCTTCCCACCAAAGGTGGTTCCTATTTTTCTAATTGCATTTTTACATGATTTCGAACTGCTAGGTTGGCAGAAGCTGGGACAAGTCACAGTAGCTCATTCCGTTACATGGCGCTAGGGATTCAAACCGCTGAACTGCCGACCTTTCTGATCAACAAGCTCAGCGTCTTAGCCCCTGAGCCACTGCATCCCTCCATCTTATATCCCTTACAGTATAGTTTATTCTTATTCAGGCCTGGAAAATGCTTTTCTATATATCTAATTGTTTCTGTTTCAGTTTTGGTCACCACAGTATTTTTTAAAAAGGCCTTGAGACTCTGGAAAGAGTACAGAGAAGGTGAATAAAGGTCATTAGGAGCCTAGAGGCTAAAACATATGAAGAAAAGTAGCAGGAATTGGGTCTGTTTAGTCGAGCGAAACGAAGGACTAGGGGGACAAGGGAGTTGTCTTCCAATATTTGAGCAACTGCCACAAAGAAGAGGGATCAACCTATTCTGCAGAGCACCAGAAGGCAGGACAAGACGTAACAGATGGAAACTAATCAAGGAGAGAAGCAACCTAGAATTGAGAAGAAATTGCCTGACAGCGAGAACAATAAACCAGTGGAATGGCTTGCCTTCAGAAACGGTGGGGGCTCCATCATGGGAGGCTTTTAAAGAAGAATGGGCCACCATTTCTCTGAAATGGTATAGACTCCTCTGCTCGAGCATGGAGTTGGACTAGATGACCTCCAAGATCCCTTCCAATTCTGTTTTCTCTCTCTCTCTCTCTCTCTCTCTCTCTCTCTCTCTTTCTTCTTTCTCTTTCTTCCGTCTTTTCTTTTTTTTTGTCTTTCTTTTTCTTGCTATGGTCTGTCCTTCCTTCCTTTTTTTCTTCTTCCCTCCTTTTCTTCCTTCTTCTTTCTTCTTTTCTTTCTTTCATTATATTTCTCTTTCTTTCTCTTTCTTTCTCTTCTTTTTTCTGCCTTCCTACTTCTTCCTCTTTCTTTTATTTCTTTCATTCTTATTTGTCTCTTTCTTTTTCTTTCTTTCTTTCTTCCTTTTCTCTCTTCCTTCTATTTTTCCTTCTTTCTTCCCTTCCTTCCTTCTTTCTTTCTTTCTTCATCTCTCTCTCTCCCCCCCCTCTTTCCTTGTCTTCTCCAACCCTATAAATATTTAATGAATTTCCATCACTACTTTAATGGGAGATTGTAAAAGCATTTAACCATATTACACCCTCTCTCTCTTGGAGACTGCATTATTCCAGCGAAAACTGTTTTTATTAGAAGCAACTGGCTGCCTTGTTGTTGGAGATTTCTGTTTAATATATATCCCGGTGTCTCCGAGCAGATGAAGTCAAATTGCAGCCAAGGAGAAAATAATTCACCAGAGCTATGGACTGATGTCAGGGAAAAAATTTCAATTGGAGAGAGCTTCCCTTAAATACTCATGCTGATGTGTTACTGAAAATGCTACTCTCCTCCCTCCTCCTCCTCATCCTCCTCTTGTTCCTGTTTCCTTTTTCTCTTCTCCTTCTACCTCCTTGTCCTCCTCCTCCCATTCTTCTTCTCTTCTTTCTTCTCCCTCATTCTCTTCATACTTCTCATTCATTCCTCTTGCTCTTGCTCCTGTTTTTCTTCTCCTTCTCCCTCCTTGCCCTCCTCCCCCTCTTCTTCTTCCTCTTCTTCATTTCCCATCACTCCTCCTCCTCCTCCTTTTTCTCTTCTTTCTTCTCCTCATTCACTTCCTCCTGTTCCTCTTCTCCTCCTTCTTGTTCCTCCTGTTCCTCTTCTCCTTCTCCCTTTAGAACCTCCTCCTCTTCTTTCCTTTCTTCCCCTTCTTCCTTCTCCCTCCTTCTTCTCCTTCTTTTCATTCACTTCCTGTTCTTCCTCTTCTTCTTTTCCCTCGTTCTCCTCCTCATTTTTCTCTTCTTTCTTCTCCTCATTCACTTCCTCCTCTTCCTCATCCTTCTTGTTCTCCTTCTCTTCTCCTTCTCCCTCCCTCTCTTCTTCCTCTTCTTCTTCCTCTTCTTCCTCACTTCCTGCTCTTCCTCCTCCTCCTCCTGCTTCCACCTGTTCCTCTTCCTCTTCTCCCTCATTCTCCTCCTCATCCACTTCCTCCTCCTCTTCCAGTTATGATATTTTTATAGACCCAACCCGAGATCGCCCCCCTCCCCAAACAAACAAACCTCTCACACTTTTCTTCCCAATTCAAATATTTCATTTCAGAAGGAAGGTAGAACTTTTTGAATTCAGGGAACAAGTACGAGGCACATGAAAAAAAAACCTGGCTGTCATTCAGGGTGCGATGAGTCACAAAGCAGACCTTTTCCAGAAGACAAATTGTGGGGTGGCTCATCAGTTCTCCTGGTGCCTCCTAACATCCCATTATATCATTTCCTTCCTTCCTCTGGGCCCCCCTCAGGCGTATTTCCAGACAAAGCATCGGATTACAGCGATTTTTTCCTATTTTTACTTTCTAACAATGCGCCCCCCTTCGAAATTTGAAGCGAGCAGTGGAGCATCCTGAGAGCAAAGTAGTGGGAAGGAAAGAAAAAGAAAACCAGAGAAACAAAAACTTACAGAAGATATACAAGAACTGATATTTGCTGATTATTTCCTTGACGTACGAGCTGTCTCGATTGCTGAAGCAAATCTCGATGATGTAGGAAATGCATTTATTGGTTCTGCGAAGCTGAGCTTTGGAACTGGGGTAGCTTCATTGATTAAAATGGATTTTGTCTTCCCCAAATAAGGGGAAATAATTAAAAAGAGCCAGAAAAAGGGGAAAGCTAAGCTTGGCAAATCTTCTGCACTCCGCTGGAGTTTACCTCCTAGACCTCTGGAAGGGAGAGAAGGTTTCACAATTTGAAAGGTGTATAAATTCTAACTCATGCTTTTCTCCCATGTGTGAGGAACAATTGGGTGGGTGGGTGGGTGGATAGAAAGAGAGAGAGAGAGAGGGAGAGAGATGATGGATGGGTGGGTGGGTAGACAGATGGAAAGACAGAGATGGATGGATGGATAAGAAAGAAAGAAAGAAAGAAAGATAGAGATAGATGGATGGATGGATGGATGGATGGGTAGACAGATGGACAGACAGTGATGGATGGATGGATGCCATAGATAGATGGATAGAAAGATAGAAAGATAGATAGATAGACAGACAGACAGAGATGGATAGATGATAGATGATATATAGATGATATATAGATGATAGATGATGGATAGGTGGGTGGGTAAATGGATAGAGATAGACAGACAGACAGGCAGTGATAGATAGATAGATAGATAGATAGATAGATAGATAGATAGATAGATAGATAGATAGATAGAGACAGAGTTGATAGAGATGGATAGATGATAGATAGATGATAGATGATAGATGATGGGTGGGTGGGTGGATGGATGGAGACAGACAGACATACAGAGATAGATAGATAGATAGATAGATAGATAGATAGATAGATAGATAATAGACAGACAGACAGATAGATCGATAGATAGATAGAGATAGACAGATAGATGATATATAGAGACAGACAGACATGGTTGACATGGATGGATGGATGGATGGATGGATGGATATAGATAGATAGATAGATAGATAGATAGATAGATAGATAGATAGATAGATTAGACAGACAGATGATATATATATATATATATATATATATATATATATATATATATATATATATATATATATATATATATATATATAGAGAGAGAGAGAGAGAGGAGAGAGAGAGAGAGAGAGACGTTTGAAATACATAGTGATAGTGATAGTGATAGTGATAGTGATAGATAGATAGATAGATAGATAGATAGATAGATAGATAGATAGATAGATAGATAGAAATGTCAGTCCTTCAAAGTAGACCAGGAAACCAAACCAAGACTAAAAGTAGCTAATGCTACTTTTATTATAAGGTTACAGGAAAACAATTGTCCCATTCTGAAAGCTTCCAAGTTTTTTGCTATTCTAACCTACCACAATTAAGAGGATTTCTGGAATCACTGCAGTGGTTGTTTCTTCGTTTGTGGAATGCCTTGCCTTCAGATGTTCGTGGTTGCCCCCATCGCTGGAGGCTTTCAAGAAGGGACGGCATAGCCCCTCCTGCTCATGCAGAGCTAGATGACCTCCAAAGTCCCTTCCAACTTTGTTATTCTATGCTAAGACACGTCAAGAGAACATCTGTGGGACCATCATTATGGAATTTCCACCATCAGAAGGTCACAATTGGCTTCCTAACATCCAGCACATTGTGTACCAGCTTTCATGAAAGGAAACAACTTAAACCAAACTGAGCAAATTTCGCAGCTTGGGAAGAAACCCCGATGTGTTCTGACGCCATGCCAGGCGAGCAATTTGAGCAGAGCATGGCAAAACTGTTAATAATCTGGATTTTAAAAATACCCACCGCGCTATACATAGGATGCCAACCCCTTCTTCCTATTTATAGCCGATGATGCCAAAAAGCCTTATTTTAGCATCCTAACAAACAGGAGGCTTGTTAGCAATAGTGAGAAACCCACATTTGTCACCGCGCATTGTGTTTCCTGCTAGACACTTGACATCATTTTAACGGAGTGCAAAGTGCCAACGGAAGGAGGCTTCCCATGCGCGGTTTGTAACGGAAGGCAGACAACGCTTCTTAGATTGGTGGTCCTGCGCTTCTACGGGTGAACTCGTGGGCTGGGGTTAATACAAGCTTCTCAATGGCTTTCGTTGTTCAATCAGCTGACCCCCAAGGAGCCAAACGTGGCTCTCTAGATTCTAGTAAGTTTGATTTTTAGCAGGGGTGGGATTCAGCCGATTCAGGAACCGGATGCTGATTTTGGAATGGAATGGATTGGAATAGAGTAGAATAGAATAGAATTACAATTGGAATGGAATAGAATTACAATTGGAATGGAATGGAATAGAATTACAATTGGAATGGAATAGAATAGAATAGAATAGAATAGAATGGAATAGAATGGAATGGAATAGAATTACAAATGCAATCAAATGGAATAGAATCACAAATGCAATCAAATGGAATAGAATAGAATTACAATTGGAATGGACTGCAATGGAATAGAATAGAATGGAATAGAATTACAAATGCAATCAAATGGAATAGAATTACAAATGCAATCAAATGGAATAGAATAGAATTACAATTGGAATGGACTGCAATGGAATAGAATAGAATGGAATAGAATTACAAATGCAATCAAATGGAATAGAATTACAAATGCAATCAAATGGAATAGAATTACAATTAGAATGGAATAGAATAGAATTATAATTTGAATGGAATGGAATGGAATAGGATAGAATTACAAATGCAATCAAATAGAATAGAATAGAATTATAATTGGAATGGAATAGAATAGAATAGAATGGAATAGAATTACAAATGCAATCAATGGAATAGAATAGAATTACAATTGGAATGGGATGCAATGGGATAGAATAGAATAGAATTACAAATGCAATCAAATGGAATAGAATAGAATTATAATTGGAATGGAATGGAATAGAATAGAATAGAATTACAAATGCAATTGAATGGAATATAATAGAATTACAACTGGAATAGAATAGAATAGAATTACAAATGCAATGGAATGGAATAGAATAGAATTACAATTGGAATGGAATGGAATAGAATAGAATAGGAATAGAAGGGACCTTGGATGTCTTCTAGTCCAGCCCTCTGCTCAAGCAGGAGAACCTATACTATTTCAGATAAGTGCCTGTCTAGTCTCTTCTTAAAAACGTAAAGATATAATATTTAAACCAATCTCTCCCTACATCATCACTAAAAACGTTCAAGGAGACTATTACTTTGAATTTCTTCCAATTCCCCTGGTTTTCCCCTCTCTCCTTGGGGTGGGTGGGTGAGAGATAAAAGACAACGGCGTTGCTCCTCAATTCAATTATATATTTCTTTTTTAAAAAATGCAGATTTTTCTGTATCGTCCCAGTGGCGAGCATCTCGCTACAAATCCTTTAATTCTAGAACAAGCCGTGCCTTTCATCTCCTTATCCAGGTTGTTAAGTATCATTACGGGGATTAATAAGGCGCTCGTCGATAGCGCCTGGTGAGACCACCAGGCTGGCCATCAAAAATCTCGCCTCCCCGTGTTTACTGCTGCCTTTAGCAAAACCGGCGAGATGTTTGTGACCAAGTAAAGAATTTACCTGCCAATCCCAATCATCTTCCCACAATGGCCACCTTTTCTCAGCAACGGGCTTTTTACTGGTCGGTAATTTCTCATCCAAGACAGCAAACATTTCAACCCCTGACAGTTTCCTGTCAATCTAGCAGCTTCGTGTCTTGTTTTCGGAATGCTAACCTAGCGAGGAAGTCAGGAAATGTTGCTTCTTACCTGCAGCTCTGGGCTGAAATGACATGACAGTAAGGAAGACGAAGGAAGAGAAGCTGGAAAGGATCCATTCTAGATCCGGGTGGAGATCCAAAGCTATTATTCAGCATTTCCAAAAGAAAGGAAAGCCTCTAGGCTGCATGGACAGAGGGATAGGATCAAGATAACATGAAGTGTTAATGCCACTTCGTAAGGCTGTTCTGACCCAGGCTTCCCCCCAAAAGCACCAAGCAGAATCCTGGTACTGGCAAAACCTCTTTTATTAAAAGAATGTGAATTCCTCTCATTCCCATTCAACCAAGGCCTGGCAAACAGTCTTTCAAAGGAGTATTTATGACTACAGACCTTATCAAGCTTGGAAAGCTGCCATGTAAATATTTCCCAAATGAGGTGCTGTGCGAGGAAAGGCTGGGCACAGAGTCTCTGAGATTCATGGACAGATCTTCACACGCCTGACACGAATCTAATGACTGACGAACAAATTGTTTCCTGCAAAAGCCCCCTCCCCTTTTGCTCCTCTTTTATGTCCTGTGGGAGGGGCCAATCACCGTCCACCTGTGGCCTTACTCCCAAGTCAACCCTGATTTTTCAGCTGTTCTTTTCTTCTGGCAGCTCTGCGTATGCGCACACTGGGAACAGGCTCCAGCTGTTCCTCTGCCTCACTGCTGTCTAGCTTCGAAGGCAAGCTGAGAACTGCTAGACGGTCTCGGCCCCCTCTCTGCCCTCCGATGCAGAGCCCTTATCAGAGCCTTCTCCAGACTCCAGGACTGGCCCAGGTTCCTCCCCAACCTCCTCACTGTCCGACTCTGCTGCCAGCTCCACACAACAAAGGCCTTGGGAAGGCCACACTTGGAATATGGCATCCAGTTTTGGTCGCCATGATGTAAAAACGATCATAATTTAGAAAGAGTGCAAACTAAGATGATTAGGGGCCCTGGAGACTAAAAACGTACAAATAATAGTTGCAAGAATTGAGTTTGTTGAAAAGAAGGACGAGTGTTGACATAATAGCAGTCATACATTACTTGTAGAGGGGCTGGCACAAGGAAGAGGGGCGGGGATCAATCTATTTTTCAAGCATCCGAAGGCAGGACAAGAAACAACGGGTGGAATCAGTTAAGGAGAGAAGCAACTAGAATTAAGAAGAAAATTCCTAACAGTGAGAACAATTAACTAGAGGGCTGCCATGTCCCCAGAAGTTATGAGTGCTCCATCACCAAAGAGACTGGAAGGCAGAGAAGAGCAACAAAGATGATTAGGAGAGTGGAAGCATATAAAGAACGTTAATTGAGTATGTCTAGTCTAATGAAAAGAAGGACTAGGGGAGACATGATAGCAGTCTTCCAATATCTCAGGGGTTGCCACAAGAAGAGAGAGTCAAGCTATTCTCCAAGCACCTGAATGCAGGAGGGAGGGAGGGAGGAAGAAAGGAAGGAAGGAGGATGAGAATGAGGAGGGAGGAAGGAAGGAAGAAAGGAAGGAGATGGGAAGAGAAGGGAGGGAGGAGGGAGGGAGGAAGGAAGGAGATGGGAAGAGAAAGGGAGGAAGGAAGGAAGAAAGGAAGGAGATGGGAAGAGAAAGGGAGGGAGGAAGGAAGAAAGGAAGGAGATGGGAAGAGAAAGGGAGGGAGGAGGGAGGGAGGGAGGGAGGAAGGAAGGAGATGGAAAGAGAAAGGGAGGGAGGAGGGAGGGAGGGAGGAAGGAAGGAGATGGGAAGAGAAAGGGAGGGAGGAAGGAGATGGGAAGAGAAAGGGGGAGGGAGGGAAGACATGGGAAGAAAGTAAGGAGAGAAGAAAGGAAAGGAGTCACCACGAGGTAAAAAAGAAGTGGAGACTCTAGAAAGAGTGCAGAGAAGAGCAACCAACGAGGATGAGGGGACTGGAGGCTAAAACATCTGAAGAAACAGTTGCAGGAATTGGGTATGTCTAGTTTTAATGAAAAGAAGGACTAGGGGAGACCTGATTCCAGTCTTCTAATATCTCAGGGGCTGCCCCCAAAAAGGGAGTCAAACTATTCTCCAAAGCAGTTATTAATCCTTCATGGGAGCAAGCATGGTTAAAGTTTCAATGGGTCCAAATTGTCAAAACAGAAATCAGCATCAAAGGTTTCTCAAGAGAAGGACTAGGGAGGACGTGATAGTGGTCTTCCAATATTTAAGGGGCTCCTACAAAAAGGGGGTTGGCCTATTTTCGAAAGTATCAAAGATAGCAGGCGAGAGACAACAATTGGAAACTAACCAAGGACAGAAGCAACCTAGAATTAAGGAGAAATTTCCTGACAGCTGAGAACAATTGATCAGTGGAACAGAAGTTGCCTCCAGAAGTTGTGGGTGCTCCATCACTGGAGGCTTTCAGTAATGAGGGGAGAGAGACCAAGGGAAAAGGATAAGGAGGAGACAGAAGAAGAGGGAAGCAGGGAGGGGAAAGGAGGAGGGAAGTGGAGAGAGGAAGGGAGAAGAGGAGAGAAAGGAGAGGAAAAGGGAGGAGAGGGAAGTGGAGGGGAGAAGGGAAGGGAGGGAAGTAGGGAGGGAGAGGAGAAGGAGAGAAGGAAGGAGAGGGGAGGGGAGGGAGAGGAAAAGGAAGGAGGGAAAGAGGAAGTGGAGGAGAGGAGAAGAAATGTGGGAAGAAGAGGGAAGTGGAGGGGAGAAGGGAAGGGAGGGGAGAGGAGAGGAGAAGGAGGGAGAGGGAAGCAGAGGGGAGGAAAGGAGAAGGAAGGAAAATGAGGGAAGTGGAGGGGAGAAGGGAAGAGAGGGAAGTAGGGAGGGGAGAGGAGAGGAGAGAAGGAAGTAGGGGAGGAGAGGAAAGGAAGGAGAGAAAGAGGGAAGTGGCGGCAGGAAAAGGAGAAGGAAAGAGGGAAGGGGAGGGAAGGAGAAGACAAGGAGGGAAGAAGAGGGAAGTGGTGGGGATAAGGGAAGGGAGAGGAGAAGGAGAGAAGGAAGGAGATGGAAGTGGAGGGAAGGAGAAGGAAGGAGGAAGAAGGGAAGGGAGGGATGGGAAGAGATGGAAAGAGATGGACTGTTGTAAAATGGAAAATGTGAGTATTATAACAAAAAGTATGATAAACACATTTTTAAAGAAGAAAAAAACTGGACAGCCATTGTCTGAAACATATAGGATTTCCTGATCAAGCAGGGGGTTGGACTAGAAAGACCTCCAAGGTCCCTTCCAGCTCTATTGTTCTAATGTTGATGTTTTGCAATTGTTTGAACCTGGCGGAAGCCTTTCATCTTCCCTTCCCTGTGCAGAAGACAATTTTTGATCCTAACCTCAGGGTAAATTGTTTTATTTATACTCCCAGGTCACCTCCGAGAGAGAAGAGGCGACAAGCCGCGGGGAGCCCATCACTTCATTTTGGAAGCTCAGTCCGGCACCAATTACACGGCTCGGGATGTGAATTGGTTTCTCGGAATTGCATCTAATCAGAGAAGAGGAGAAGTGTAAGGAAAGGGAGGGTGGCTGGAGAAGCAATTTCTTTTTCCCGGCACCGGCTTACTTCATTTGGGCTTTCCAAGAGGGAAGTGGGGAGAATAGGCTCGGTACCAAGTTGGTGAGAAGGGATTATGCCACTGAAATTTGCAAATGTAGAGGGTTCATCCTGGATGTGATATTGGCCACTGTGTCTGCATGCAGAGAGGGGGGGGGAGGGAGGGAGGGAGAGACAGACAGAGAGAAACAGAGACAGAGACACTGATAGAGAGACAGAGACAAACAGAGAGAGAGACAGAGAGAAACCAGAGACAGAGACATTGATAGAGAGAAACAGGAGAGACAGAGAAACAGACACTGATAAAGAGACAGAGAGAGAGAGTCAGAGAGAAACAGAGAGAGAGAGAGAGACAGACAGACAGACAGACAGACAGACAAAACAGACAGAGAAAAACAGGGACAGAGACCCTGATGGAGAGACAGAGAGGGAGGGAGGGAGAGAAACACACACACAGAAACACAGAGAGAGTGAGTGTGTGTGTGCGTGTGTGTTTGAGAGAGAAAGAAAGCGAGACAGAGAGAGAGAGACAGAGACACAAAGAGAGAGACAGTGAGACAGAGAGAGAGATGAGAAAGGAAGGAGGGGAGGGAAGGAAGGGAGAAGGGAGGGAGGAGAAGAGAAGAGAAAAGGAAGAAAAGGAGGAGAGGAGGAGGGAAAAGAGAATGAAAGGAGGAGAAAAGAGAAGGAAAGGAGGAGAGGAGAAGAGAGGAGGAGAGAGAAAAGGAGGAGAGGAGAAGAGTGGAAGGAAGGAAAGGAAGAGGGGAGGGGAAAGAGGAATGGAGGAGAAGGGAATGAAAGGAAAAAAGGAGAAGAGAGAGGGAGAAAGGGAAGGAAGAAAGGAGAGAAGACTGATGGAAAGTGTGCTTAAACTTCACCACTAGGCTGTCATATGTTGTCCTTATTTAATCTGTCTTTGCTAAGCTGTACATCAAATATCTATAAGAGTTTTCCACCCATCTCTTAAGTTATTCAACTGTGCACTTGTTCGCATCTCTAACTAGAATTCTCAATACCTGTTAGTACATGCACACATATTTCTTTATCTGTTTACATACCTCCGAGGCATCCCTCCCCATCACCAATCAAATTGGATCCCATGGGATCTTCGACCTGGTAAAGCAATTCATCTTGGCTTGTGTGTCAGTTTCTAACATCTATGACTGTTGACATCATTGCTTTTACAAATCCATTTGATTTAAGATTCTCTTTTCCTCGCTCTCCAAGTTTTGGGTTTGTTTTTTAAAGTATTGTGATGGAAGGTGCCGCTTTTCTGTTTTGTTAACTTCCAGGTTTGAAATTAACAAGTGTGGTTGATTGGCACTTACCAGGGGAGGGGATTGAAATAAAAATTTGAACCAATCTACCCTAAGAAACGTTGCATTTGTCTGACTGCGTATTACCAGCTGGTATGGAGATTTATTAATATCTCACAGTATTAAGGTCATAAATCAAATCCAGGACCTCACTGCACACCCCAGAAGAATTGCTTTCTTGCGACATATGGTGCAACCTTCAAAGCTTCTAAATTAATAAAATCCTTTCCAATCTACCCAAAAAGTTTAAAAAAAAAGAATCAAGAAAGAATTTAAAAAAGGAAGCAACTGCACCAACATAATTCCAGGTTCCCATAATTCGTTATCTTAATTTTATAGAAGCCACTAAGTGTCCATTGCTTTAGGATCAAAGATACAGGTTAAAGTTTGGGGCCAAATTTAACAGAAGAACAGAGTTGGAAGGGACCTTGGAGGTCTTCTAGTCCAACCCTCTGCTCAAGCAGGAGATCCTTTACCCTTGCAGACCAATGGTTGTCCAATCTCTTCTTAAAAAGCTCCAGTGATGGAGCATCCACAATTTCTGGAAGCAAGCTCTTCCATTTGTCAATTGTCCTCGCTGTTTTGAAGTTTCTCCTTAATTCCAGGTTGCTTCTCTCCTTGATTAATTTCCATCTGTTGCTTCTTGTCCTGCCTTCAGGTGCTTTGGAGAATAGCTTGACTCCCTCTTCTTTGGGCAGCCCTTTAGATGTTGGAAGACTGCTATCATGTCTCCCCTAGTCCTTCTTTTCATTAAATTAGACATAGCAATAGCACTTAGACTTATATACCACTTTGCAGTGCTTTTACAGCCCTCCTCTAAGCGGTTTACAGAGTCAGCCTCCTGTCCCCAACAATTTGGGTCCTCATTTGACCCACCTCGGAAGGATGGAAGGCTGAGTCAACCTTGAGCCATTCAGAATCGAACTGGTGAACTGCAGGCAGCCAGCAGTCAGCAGAAGTAACCTCCAGTGCTGTATTCTACCCTGTGCCACCATGGCTCTATACCAATTCTTGCAACTGTTATTTGTATGTTTTAGTCTCCAGTCTCCTAATCATCTTTGTTGCTCTTCTCTGCACTCTTTCTAGAGTTTCAACATCTTATTTATAACAGGGTGACCAAACTGGATGTCGTATTCCAAGTGTGGTCTTACTAAGGCTTTATAAGCGGTACTAACACTTCACGTGACCTTGATTCTATTCCTCTGCTAAGATTGCGATGGTGTATTTGGCTACCGCCACACACTTCTGGCTCATATTCAATGGTTTGACTACTAAGATTACAAGATCCCTCTCACAGTTCCTGTTACCGAGCCAAGTTTAACCTAATCTGTACCTGTTACAGGTAGAGATTAAAGGAAATCTATACAGGTAACGTTAATGGTGGCTCAGTGGCTAAGACACTGAGCTTGTCAATCAGAAAGGTCGGCAGTTCAGTGGTTCGAATCCCTAGCAACGCTTAATGGAGTGAGCTCCCGTGACTTCTCCCAGCTTCTGTCAACCTAGCAGTTCGAAAGCACGTAAAAAATGCAAGTAGAAAAATAGGCGCCACCTTTGGTGGGAAGGGAACAGCGTTCCGAGCACCTTTAAGCGTGAGTCATGCCGGCCACATGACCACGGAGACGTCTTCGGACAGCGCTGGCTCTTCAGCTTTGAAATCGAAGTGAGAACTGCCCCCTAGAGTCAGGAACGACTAGCACAAATGTACGAGGGGAACCTTTACCTTACAGGTAACAGATTAAAGGAAAGTGACATCAGTGTCAAATATAAACTGCGTGATTATGTCCAGGAGACAAGCCTGCCCTTCCTATCTCATCCAACTTCAACTCCTTGCACGCAAGTGAAAAGGATCTGCAGCTTTCAGGAGCTATTTTTATTTGTTCTCCCAGCCTCGGCGAAGACGCAAAGTGTTTCTTCGCCTCCGCAAAGCTGTGTGCTCCTTGCCAAATTTGGTTTGTGATACTTGTCGTTCCCAGATATTTTGTTTCCCCATCGATTCTGGACAAACATATGTAATTTGCCAGCCGAGGACGTGGGGCGTATCTGGACAATTTGCCCTGCGTTAAAAGCGGCGTCTGCGTCTCCTTCTTCTTTGGATTGTCAAAAGTTAAAACCAGGAAGCAACGGCCAGAGAAAAATCAAACATTCTTATCTCCGCGGGATGCCTGTCGCGGCTTTAAGTGTCTCCGATTTGGCGAGGAGGCCCCAATCGCAATAGCTTTATGGGATCTCCATCAAGGATTTACAAAGCTCTTTATTGAACATGAGGGTACTTTGCCATGAGAAACGGCCGGTATCAGGGAGATGCATCTGAGAGATAGACTTAAGTTATGCTTGAAGGAGGCCCGTTGAAACC